>NW_026904217.1:0-72334 GCF_024500275.1 Phycodurus eques | reverse complement strand
TGTGTGAATTCCTATCCCGCTCGGGCTGAAGTTAAGCGACCTAAAGTCGTGCCGAAGTCAAATCGGTCGTCATGGTACTCGAGCGAAACTGAGTGCTTTAACGCTCGCCGCTCGGCCCCACAGCCGACCAGAGACTCGGAGGAGGCCTCGTCTGAAAACTGGATTCCCACCGATCATTTGTTTCAAATCTTAGCCCACTAGCTCAAAAGTAAGCGCTAAAAAGTTCTGCCAAAGTCACATAGGTTGTCATGTTACAATTTAGTCAAGAAAGGCCTACTACTGGAGCGAAACCGACTGCTTCGACGCTCGCCGTTCGGCCCCACAACCTCCGAGAGGCTTGGAAGAGGCCTCCCTTGAAAGCTGGATTCCCAAGGCTTGTCTGTGTGAATTCCTAGCCCGCTAGGCTGAAATTAAGTGACCTAAAGTCGTGCCGAAGTCAAATCGGTCGTAATGGTATTCGAGCGAAACTGAGTACTTTAACGCTCGCCACTCGGCCCCACAGCCGTCCAGAGACTCGGGGGAGGCATCCCCTGAAAGCTGGATTCCCATCGATCGTTTGTTTAAAATCTTAGCCCACTAGCTCAAAAGTAAGCGCTAAAATGTCCTGCCAAAGTCACATAGGTCGTCATGTTACAATTTAGTGAATAAAGGCCTACTACAGGAGCGAAACAGAGTGCATTGACGCTCGCCGTTCGGCCCCACGACCTCTGAGAGGCTTGGAAGAGGCCTCCCCTGAAAGCTGGATTCCCAAGGATTGTCTGTGTGAATCCCTAGCCCGCTAGGCTGAAATTAAGTGACCTAAAGTCGTGCCGAAGTCAAATCGGTCGTAATGGTATTCGAGCGAAACTGAGTACTTTAACGCTCGCCACTCGGCCCCACAGCCGTCCAGAGACTCGGGGGAGGCCTCCCCTGAAAGCTGGATTCCCACCGATCGTTTGTTTCAAATCTTAGCCCACTAACTAAAAAGTAAGCGCTAAAAAGCCCTGCCAAAGTAACATAGGTCGTCATGTTACAATTTAGTCAATAAAGGCCTACTACTGGAGTGAAACCGAGTGCTTCGACGCTCGCCGTTCGGCCCCAGGAGCTCCGAGAGGCTTGGAAGAGGCCTCCCTTGAAAGCTGGATTCCCACGGCTTGTCTGTGTGAATTCCTAACCCGCTCGGCTGAAGTTAAGCGACCTAAAGTCGTGCCGAAGTCAAATCGGTCGTCATGGTACTCGAGCGAAACTGAGTGCTTTAACGCTCGCCGCTCGGCCCCACAGCCGACCAGAGACTCGGAGGAGGCCTCGTCTGAAAACTGGATTCCCACCGATCGTTTGTTTCAAATCTTAGCCCACTAGCTCAAAAGTAAGCGCTAAAAAGTTCTGCCAAGTCACATAGGTTGTCATGTTACAATTTAGTCAAGAAAGGCCTACTACTGGAGCGAAACCGACTGCTTCGACGCTCGCCGTTCGGCCCCACGACCTCCGAGAGGCTTGGAAGAGGCCTCCCTTGAAAGCTGGATTCCCAAGGCTTGTCTGTGTGAATTCCTAGCCCACTCGGCTGAAATTAAGCGACCTAAAGTTGTGCCGAAGTCAAATCGGTCGTCATGGTACTCGAGCGAAACTGAGTGCTTTAACGCTTTCCGCTCGGCCCCACAGCCGTCCAGAGACTCGGGGGAGGCCTCCCCTGAAAGCTGGATTCCCATCGATCGTTTGTTTAAAATCTTAGCCCACTAGCTCAAAAGTAAGCGCTAAAATGTCCTGCCAAAGTCACATAGGTCGTCATGTTACAATTTAGTGAATAAAGGCCTTCTACAGGAGCGAAACAGAGTGCATTGACGCTCGCCGTTCGGCCCCACGACCTCTGAGAGGCTTGGAAGAGGCCTCCCCTGAAAGCTGGATTCCCAAGGATTGTCTGTGTGAATCCCTAGCCCGCTAGGCTGAAATTAAGTGACCTAAAGTCGTGCCGAAGTCAAATCGGTCGTAATGGTATTCGAGCGAAACTGAGTTCTTTAACGCTCGCCACTCGGCCCCACAGCCGTCCAGAGACTCGGGGGAGGCCTCCCCTGAAAGCTGGATTCCCACCGATTGTTTGTTTCAAATCTTAGCCCACTAGCTCAAAAGTAAGCGCTAAAAAGTCCTGCCAAAGTCACATAGGTTGTCATGTTACAATTTAGTCAATAAAGGCCTACTACTGGACCGAAACCGAGTGCTTTGACGCTCGCCGTTCGGCCCCACAACCTCCGAAAGGCTTGGAAGAGGCCTCCCCTGAAAGCTGGATTCCCACCGATCGTTTATTGCAAATCTTAGCCAAGTAGCTGAAAAGTAGGCGCTAAAACGTCCTGCCAAAATCACATAGGTCGTCATGTTACAATTTAGTCAATAAAGGCCTACTACTGGAGAGAAACCGAGTGCTTTGACGCTCGCCGTTCGGCCCCACAGCCGTACAGAGACTCGGGGGAGGCCTCCCCTGAAAGCTGGATTCCCACCGATCGTTTGTTTCAAATCTTAGCCCACTATATAAAAAGTAAGCGCTAAAAGGTCCTGCCAAAGTAACATAGGTCGTCATGTTACAATTTAGTCAATAAAGGCCTACTACTGGAGTGAAACCGAGTGCTTCGACGCTCGCCGTTCGGCCCCACGAGCTCCGAGAGGCTTGGAAGAGGCCTCCCTTGAAAGCTGGATTCCCACGGCTTGTCTGTGTGAATTCCTAGCCCGCTCGGCGGAAGTTAAGCGACCTAAAGTCGTGCCGAAGTCAAATCGGTCGTCATGGTACTCGAGCGAAAACTGAGTGCTTTAACGCTCGCCGCTCGGCCCCACAGCCGACCAGAGACTCGGAGGAGGCCTCGTCTGAAAACTGGATTCCCACCGATCGTTTGTTTCAAATCTTAGCCCACTAGCTCAAAAGTAAGCGCTAAAATGTTCTGCCAAAGTCACATAGGTTGTCATGTTACAATTTAGTCAAGGAAGGCCTACTACTGGAGCGAAACCGACTGCTTCGACGCTCTCCGTTCGGCCCCACGACCTCCGAGAGGCTTGGAAGAGGCCTCCCTTGAAAGCTGGATTCCCAAGGCTTGTCTGTGTGAATTCCTAGCCCGCTCGGCTGAAATTAAGCGACCTAAAGTTGTGCCGAAGTCAAATCGGTCGTCATGGTACTCGAGCGAAACTGAGTGCTTTAACGCTTGCCGCTCGGCCCCACAGCCGTCCAGAGACTCGGGGGAGGCCTCCCCTGAAAGCTGGATTCCCATTGATCGTTTGTTTAAAATCTTAGCCAACTAGCTCAAAAGTAAGCGCTAAAATGTCCTGCCAAAGTCACATAGGTCGTCATGTTACAATTTAGTGAATAAAGGCCTACTACAGGAGCGAAACCGAGTGCATTGACGCTCGCCGTTCGGCCCCACGACCTCTGAGAGGCTTGGAAGAGGCCTCCCCTGAAAGCTGGATCCCCAAGGATTGTCTGTGTGAATCCCTAGCCCGCTAGGCTGAAATTAAGTGACCTAAAGTCGTGCCGAAGTCAATCGGTCGTAATGGTATTCGAGCGAAACTGAGTACTTTAACGCTCGCCACCTGGCCCCACAGCCGTCCAGAGACTCGGGGGAGGCCTCCCCTGAAAGCTGGATTCCCACCGATCGTTTGTTTCAAATCTTAGCCCACTAGCTCAAAAGTAAGCGCTAAAAAGTCCTGCCAAAGTCACATAGGTTGTCATGTTACAATTTAGTCAATAAAGGCCTACTACTGGACCGAAACTGAGTGCTTTGACGCTCGCCATTCGGCCCCACGACCTCTGAGAGGCTTGGAAGAGGCCTCCCCTGAAAGCTGGATTCCCACCGATCGTTTATTTCAAATCTTAGCCAAGTAGCTGAAAAGTAGGCGCTAAAAAGTCCTGCCAAAATCACATAGGTCGTCATGTTACAATTTAGTCAATAAAGGCCTATTACTGGACCGAAACAGAGTGCTTTAACGCTCGCCGCTCGGCCCCACAGCCGTCCAGAGACTCGGGGGAGGCCTCCTCTGAAAGCTGGATTCCCACCGATCGTTTGTTTCAAATCTTAGCCCACTAGCTCAAAAGTAAGCGCTAAAAAGTCCTGCCAAAGTCACATAGGTTGTCATGTTACAATTTAGTCAATAAAGGCCTACTACTGGACCGAAACTGAGTGCTTTGACGCTCGCCGTTCGGCCCCACGACCTCCGAGAGGCTTGGAAGAGGCCTCCCCTGAAAGCTGGATTCCCACCGATCGTTTATTTCAAATCTTAGCCAAGTAGCCGAAAAGTAGGCGCTAAAAAGTCCTGCCAAAATCACATAGGTCGTCATGTTACAATTTAGTCAATAAAGGCCTACTACTGGAGCAAAACCGAGTGCTTTGACGCTCGCCGTTCGGCCCCACGACCTCTGAGAGGCTTGGAAGAGGCCTCCCCTGAAAGCTGGATTCCCAAGGATTGTCTGTGTGAATTCCTAGCCCGCTAGCTCAAATGTAAGCGCTAAAAAGTCCTGCCAAAATCACATAGGTCGTCATGTTACAATTTAGTCAATAAAGGCCTATTACTGGACCGAAACAGAGTGCTTTAACGCTCGCCGCTCGGCCCCACAGCTGTCCAGAGACTCTGGGGAGGCCTCCCCTGAACGCTGGTTTCCCACCGATCGTTTGTTTCAAATCTTAACCCACTAGCTCAAAAGTAGGCGCTAAAAAGTCCTGCCAAAATCACATAGGTCGTCATGTTACAATTTAGTGAATAAAGGCCTACTACGGGAGCGAAACCGAGTGCATTGACGCTCGCCGTTAGGCCCCACGACCTCTGAGAGGCTTGGAAGAGGCCTCCCCTGAAAGCTGGATTCCCAAGGATTGTCTGTGTGAATTCCTAGCCCGCTAGGCTGAAATTAAGTGACCTAAAGTCGTGCTGAAGTCAAATCGGTCGTAATGGTATTCGAGCGAAACTGAGTGCTTTAACGCTTGCCACTCGGCCCCACAGCCGTCCAGACACTCGGGGGAGGCCTCCCCTTAAAGCTGGATTCCCACCGATCGTTCTTTTCAAATCTTAGCCCACTAGCTCAAAAGTAAGCGCTAAAAAGTCCTGCCAAAGTCACATAGGTTGTCATGTTACAATTTAGTCAATAAAAGCCTACTACTGGACCGAAACTGAGTGCTTTGACGCTCGCCGTTCGGCCCCACGACCTCCGAGAGGCTTGGAAGAGGCCTCCCCTGAAAGCTGGATTCCCACCGATCGTTTATTTCAAATCTTAGCCGAGTAGCTGAAAAGTAGGCGCTAAAACATCCTGCCAAAATCACATAGGTCGTCATGTTACAATTTAGTCAATAAAGGCCTACTACTGGAGAGAAACCGAGTGCTTTGACGCTCCCCGTTCGGCCCCACAGCCGTCCAGAGACTCGGGGGAGGCCTCCCCTGAAAGCTGGATTCCCACCGATCGTTTGTTTCAAATCTTAGCCCACTAGCTCAAAAGTAAGCGCTAAAAAGTCCTGCCAAAGTAACATAGGTCGTCATGTTACAATTTAGTCAATAAAGGCCTACTACTGGACCAAAACTGAGTACTTTGACGCTCGCCGTTCGGCCCCACGACCTCAGAGAGGCTTGGAAGAGGCCTCCCCTGAAAGCTGGATTCCCACCGATCGTTTATTTCAAATCTTAGCCAAGTAGCCGAAAAGTAGGCGCTAAAAAGTCCTGCCGAAATCACATAGGTCGTCATGTTACAATTTAGTCAATAAAGGCCTACTACTGGAGCGAAACCGAATGCTTTGACGCTCGCCGTTCGGCCCCACGACCTCTGAGAGGCTTGGAAGAGGCCTCCCCTGAAAGCTGGATTCCCACCGATCGTTTGTTTTAAATCTTAGCCCACTAGCTCAAACGTAAGCGCTAAAAAGTCCTGCCAAAATCACATAGATCGTCATGTTACAATTTAGTCAATAAAGGCCTATTACTGGACCGAAACGGAGTGCTTTAACGCTCGCCGCTCGGCCCCACAGCTGTCCAGAGACTCGGTGGAGGCCTCCCCTGAAAGCTGGATTCCCACCGATCGTTTGTTTCAAATCTTAGCCCACTAGTTCTAAAGTAGGCGCTAAAACGTCCTGCAAAAGTCACATAGATCGTCATGTTACAATTTAGTCAATAAAGGCCTACTACTGGAGAGAAACCGAGTGCTTTGACGCTCGCCGCTCGGCCCCACAGCCGTCCAGAGACTCGGGGGTGGCCTCCCCTGAAAGCTGGATTCCCACCGATCGTTTGTTTAAAATCTTAGCCCACTAGCTCAAAAGTAAGCGCTAAAAAGTCCTACCAAAGTCACATAGGTCGTCATGTTACAATTTAGTCAATAAAGGCCTACTACTGGAGCGAAACCGAGTGCTTTGACGCTCGCCGTTCGGCCCCACGACCTCCGAAAGGCTTGGAAGAGGCCTCCCCTGAAAGCTGGATTCCCACCGATCGTTTATTTCAAATCTTAGCCAAGTAGCTGAAAAGTAGGCGCTAAAACGTCCTGCCAAAATCACATAGGTCGTCATGTTACAATTTAGTCAATAAAGGCCTACTACTGGAGAGAAACCGAGTGCTTTGACGCTCGCCGTTCGGCCCCACAGCCGTCCAGAGACTCGGGGGAGGCCTCCCCTGAAAGCTGGATTCCCACCGATCGTTTGTTTCAAATCTTAGCCCACTAGCTAAAAAGTAAGCGCTAAAAAGTCCTGCCAAAGTAACATAGGTCGTCATGTTACAATTTAGTCAATAAAGGCCTACTAATGGAGTGAAACAGAGTGCTTCGACGCTCGCCGTTCGGCCCCACGAGCTCCGAGAGGCTTGGAAGAGGCCTCCCTTGAAAGCTGGATTCCCACGGCTTGTCTGTGTGAATTCCTATCCCGCTCGGCTGAAGTTAAGCGACCTAAAGTCGTGCCGAAGTCAAATCGGTCGTCATGGTACTCGAGCGAAACTGAGTGCTTTAACGCTCGCCGCTCGGCCCCACAGCCGACCAGAGACTCGGAGGAGGCCTCGTCTGAAAACTGGATTCCCACCGATCATTTGTTTCAAATCTTAGCCCACTAGCTCAAAAGTAAGCGCTAAAAAGTTCTGCCAAAGTCACATAGGTTGTCATGTTACAATTTAGTCAAGAAAGGCCTACTACTGGAGCGAAACCGACTGCTTCGACGCTCGCCGTTCGGCCCCACAACCTCCGAGAGGCTTGGAAGAGGCCTCCCTTGAAAGCTGGATTCCCAAGGCTTGTCTGTGTGAATTCCTAGCCCGCTAGGCTGAAATTAAGTGACCTAAAGTCGTGCCGAAGTCAAATCGGTCGTAATGGTATTCGAGCGAAACTGAGTACTTTAACGCTCGCCACTCGGCCCCACAGCCGTCCAGAGACTCGGGGGAGGCATCCCCTGAAAGCTGGATTCCCATCGATCGTTTGTTTAAAATCTTAGCCCACTAGCTCAAAAGTAAGCGCTAAAATGTCCTGCCAAAGTCACATAGGTCGTCATGTTACAATTTAGTGAATAAAGGCCTACTACAGGAGCGAAACAGAGTGCATTGACGCTCGCCGTTCGGCCCCACGACCTCTGAGAGGCTTGGAAGAGGCCTCCCCTGAAAGCTGGATTCCCAAGGATTGTCTGTGTGAATCCCTAGCCCGCTAGGCTGAAATTAAGTGACCTAAAGTCGTGCCGAAGTCAAATCGGTCGTAATGGTATTCGAGCGAAACTGAGTACTTTAACGCTCGCCACTCGGCCCCACAGCCGTCCAGAGACTCGGGGGAGGCCTCCCCTGAAAGCTGGATTCCCACCGATTGTTTGTTTCAAATCTTAGCCCACTAGCTCAAAAGTAAGCGCTAAAAAGTCCTGCCAAAGTCACATAGGTTGTCATGTTACAATTTAGTCAATAAAGGCCTACTACTGGACCGAAACCGAGTGCTTTGACGCTCGCCGTTCGGCCCCACGACCTCCGAAAGGCTTGAAAGAGGCCTCCCCTGAAAGCTGGATTCCCACCGATCGTTTATTGCAAATCTTAGCCAAGTAGCTGAAAAGTAGGCGCTAAAACGTCCTGCCAAAATCACATAGGTCGTCATGTTACAATTTAGTCAATAAAGGCCTACTACTGGAGAGAAACCGAGTGCTTTGACGCTCGCCGTTCGGCCCCACAGCCGTACAGAGACTCGGGGGAGGCCTCCCCTGAAAGCTGGATTCCCACCGATCGTTTGTTTCAAATCTTAGCCCACTATATAAAAAGTAAGCGCTAAAAGGTCCTGCCAAAGTAACATAGGTCGTCATGTTACAATTTAGTCAATAAAGGCCTACTACTGGAGTGAAACCGAGTGCTTCGACGCTCGCCGTTCGGCCCCACGAGCTCCGAGAGGCTTGGAAGAGGCCTCCCTTGAAAGCTGGATTCCCACGGCTTGTCTGTGTGAATTCCTAGCCCGCTCGGCGGAAGTTAAGCGACCTAAAGTCGTGCCGAAGTCAAATCGGTCGTCATGGTACTCGAGCGAAACTGAGTGCTTTAACGCTCGCCGCTCGGCCCCACAGCCGACCAGAGACTCGGAGGAGGCCTCGTCTGAAAACTGGATTCCCACCGATCGTTTGTTTCAAATCTTAGCCCACTAGCTCAAAAGTAAGCGCTAAAAAGTTCTGCCAAAGTCACATAGGTTGTCATGTTACAATTTAGTCAAGGAAAGCCTACTACTGGAGCGAAACCGACTGCTTCGACGCTCTCCGTTCGGCCCCACGACCTCCGAGAGGCTTGGAAGAGGCCTCCCTTGAAAGCTGGATTCCCAAGGCTTGTCTGTGTGAATTCCTAGCCCGCTCGGCTGAAATTAAGCGACCTAAAGTTGTGCCGAAGTCAAATCGGTCGTCATGGTACTCGAGCGAAACTGAGTGCTTTAACGCTTGCCGCTCGGCCCCACAGCCGTCCAGAGACTCGGGGGAGGCCTCCCCTGAAAGCTGGATTCCCATTGATCGTTTGTTTAAAATCTTAGCCAACTAGCTCAAAAGTAAGCGCTAAAATGTCCTGCCAAAGTCACATAGGTCGTCATGTTACAATTTAGTGAATAAAGGCCTACTACAGGAGCGAAACCGAGTGCATTGACGCTCGCCGTTCGGCCCCACGACCTCTGAGAGGCTTGGAAGTGGCCTCCCCTGAAAGCTGGATCCCCAAGGATTGTCTGTGTGAATCCCTAGCCCGCTAGGCTGAAATTAAGTGACCTAAAGTCGTGCCGAAGTCAAATCGGTCGTAATGGTATTCGAGCGAAACTGAGTACTTTAACGCTCGCCACCTGGCCCCACAGCCGTCCAGAGACTCGGGGGAGGCCTCCCCTGAAAGCTGGATTCCCACCGATCGTTTGTTTCAAATCTTAGCCCACTAGCTCAAAAGTAAGCGCTAAAAAGTCCTGCCAAAGTCACATAGGTTGTCATGTTACAATTTAGTCAATAAAGGCCTACTACTGGACCGAAACTGAGTGCTTTGACGATCGCCATTCGGCCCCACGACCTCTGAGAGGCTTGGAAGAGGCCTCCCCTGAAAGCTGGATTCCCACCGATCGTTTATTTCAAATCTTAGCCAAGTAGCTGAAAAGTAGGCGCTAAAAAGTCCTGCCAAAATCACATAGGTCGTCATGTTACAATTTAGTCAATAAAGGCCTATTACTGGACCGAAACAGAGTGCTTTAACGCTCGCCGCTCGGCCCCACAGCCGTCCAGAGACTCGGGGGAGGCCTCCCCTGAAAGCTGGATTCCCACCGATCGTTTGTTTCAAATCTTAGCCCACTAGCTCAAAAGTAAGCGCTAAAAAGTCCTGCCAAAGTCACATAGGTTGTCATGTTACAATTTAGTCAATAAAGGCCTACTACTGGACCGAAACCGAGTGCTTTGACGCTCGCCGTTCGGCCCCAAGACCTCCGAAAGGCTTGGAAGAGGCCTCCCCTGAAAGCTGGATTCCCACCGATCGTTTATTGCAAATCTTAGCCAAGTAGCTGAAAAGTAGGCGCTAAAACGTCCTGCCAAAATCACATAGGTCGTCATGTTACAATTTAGTCAATAAAGGCCTACTACTGGAGAGAAACCGAGTGCTTTGACGCTCGCCGTTCGGCCCCACAGCCGTACAGAGACTCGGGGGAGGCCTCCCCTGAAAGCTGGATTCCCACCGATCGTTTGTTTCAAATCTTAGCCCACTATATAAAAAGTAAGCGCTAAAAGGTCCTGCCAAAGTAACATAGGTCGTCATGTTACAATTTAGTCAATAAAGGCCTACTACTGGAGTGAAACCGAGTGCTTCGACGCTCGCCGTTCGGCCCCACGAGCTCCGAGAGGCTTGGAAGAGGCCTCCCTTGAAAGCTGGATTCCCACGGCTTGTCTGTGTGAATTCCTAGCCCGCTCGGCGGAAGTTAAGCGACCTAAAGTCGTGCCGAAGTCAAATCGGTCGTCATGGTACTCGAGCGAAACTGAGTGCTTTAACGCTCGCCGCTCGGCCCCACAGCCGACCAGAGACTCGGAGGAGGCCTCGTCTGAAAACTGGATTCCCACCGATCGTTTGTTTCAAATCTTAGCCCACTAGCTCAAAAGTAAGCGCTAAAAAGTTCTGCCAAAGTCACATAGGTTGTCATGTTACAATTTAGTCAAGGAAAGCCTACTACTGGAGCGAAACCGACTGCTTCGACGCTCTCCGTTCGGCCCCACGACCTCCGAGAGGCTTGGAAGAGGCCTCCCTTGAAAGCTGGATTCCCAAGGCTTGTCTGTGTGAATTCCTAGCCCGCTCGGCTGAAATTAAGCGACCTAAAGTTGTGCCGAAGTCAAATCGGTCGTCATGGTACTCGAGCGAAACTGAGTGCTTTAACGCTTGCCGCTCGGCCCCACAGCCGTCCAGAGACTCGGGGGAGGCCTCCCCTGAAAGCTGGATTCCCATTGATCGTTTGTTTAAAATCTTAGCCAACTAGCTCAAAAGTAAGCGCTAAAATGTCCTGCCAAAGTCACATAGGTCGTCATGTTACAATTTAGTGAATAAAGGCCTACTACAGGAGCGAAACCGAGTGCATTGACGCTCGCCGTTCGGCCCCACGACCTCTGAGAGGCTTGGAAGAGGCCTCCCCTGAAAGCTGGATCCCCAAGGATTGTCTGTGTGAATCCCTAGCCCGCTAGGCTGAAATTAAGTGACCTAAAGTCGTGCCGAAGTCAAATCGGTCGTAATGGTATTCGAGCGAAACTGAGTACTTTAACGCTCGCCACCTGGCCCCACAGCCGTCCAGAGACTCGGGGGAGGCCTCCCCTGAAAGCTGGATTCCCACCGATCGTTTGTTTCAAATCTTAGCCCACTAGCTCAAAAGTAAGCGCTAAAAAGTCCTGCCAAAGTCACATAGGTTGTCATGTTACAATTTAGTCAATAAAGGCCTACTACTGGACCGAAACTGAGTGCTTTGACGATCGCCATTCGGCCCCACGACCTCTGAGAGGCTTGGAAGAGGCCTCCCCTGAAAGCTGGATTCCCACCGATCGTTTATTTCAAATCTTAGCCAAGTAGCTGAAAAGTAGGCGCTAAAAAGTCCTGCCAAAATCACATAGGTCGTCATGTTACAATTTAGTCAATAAAGGCCTATTACTGGACCGAAACAGAGTGCTTTAACGCTCGCCGCTCGGCCCCACAGCCGTCCAGAGACTCGGGGGAGGCCTCCCCTGAAAGCTGGATTCCCACCGATCGTTTGTTTCAAATCTTAGCCCACTAGCTCAAAAGTAAGCGCTAAAAAGTCCTGCCAAAGTCACATAGGTTGTCATGTTACAATTTAGTCAATAAAGGCCTACTACTGGACCGAAACTGAGTGCTTTGACGCTCGCCGTTCGGCCCCACGACCTCCGAGAGGCTTGGAAGAGGCCTCCCCTGAAAGCTGGATTCCCACCGATCGTTTATTTCAAATCTTAGCCAAGTAGCCGAAAAGTAGGCGCTAAAAAGTCCTGCCAAAATCACATAGGTCGTCATGTTACAATTTAGTCAATAAAGGCCTACTACTGGAGCGAAACCGAGTGCCTTGACGCTCGCCGTTCGGCCCCACGACCTCTGAGAGGCTTGGAAGAGGCCTCCCCTGAAAGCTGGATTCCCAAGGATTGTCTGTGTGAATTCCTAGCCCGCTAGCTCAAATGTAAGCGCTAAAAAGTCCTGCCAAAATCACATAGGTCGTCATGTTACAATTTAGTCAATAAAGGCCTATTACTGGACCGAAACAGAGTGCTTTAACGCTCGCCGCTCGGCCCCACAGCTGTCCAGAGACTCTGGGGAGGCCTCCCCTGAACGCTGGTTTCCCACCGATCGTTTGTTTCAAATCTTAACCCACTAGCTCAAAAGTAGGCGCTAAAAAGTCCTGCCAAAATCACATAGGTCATCATGTTACAATTTAGTGAATAAAGGCCTACTACGGGAGCGAAACCGAGTGCATTGACGCTCGCCGTTAGGCCCCACGACCTCTGAGAGGCTTGGAAGAGGCCTCCCCTGAAAGCTGGATTCCCAAGGATTGTCTGTGTGAATTCCTAGCCCGCTAGGCTGAAATTAAGTGACCTAAAGTCGTGCTGAAGTCAAATCGGTCGTAATGGTATTCGAGCGAAACTGAGTGCTTTAACGCTTGCCACTCGGCCCCACAGCCGTCCAGACACTCGGGGGAGGCCTCCCCTTAAAGCTGGATTCCCACCGATCGTTCTTTTCAAATCTTAGCCCACTAGCTCAAAAGTAAGCGCTAAAAAGTCCTGCCAAAGTCACATAGGTTGTCATGTTACAATTTAGTCAATAAAGGCCTACTACTGGACCAAAACTGAGTGCTTTGACGCTCGCCGTTCGGCCCCACGACCTCCGAGAGGCTTGGAAGAGGCCTCCCCTGAAAGCTGGATTCCCACCGATCGTTTATTTCAAATCTTAGCCAAGTAGCCGAAAAGTAGGCGCTAAAAAGTCCTGCCAAAATCACATAGGTCGTCATGTTACAATTTAGTCAATAAAGGCCTACTACTGGAGCGAAACCGAGTGCTTTGACGCTCGCCGTTCGGCCCCACGACCTCAGAGAGGCTTGGAAGAGGCCTCCCCTGAAAGCTGGATTCCCACCGATCGTTTATTTCAAATCTTAGCCGAGTAGCTGAAAAGTAGGCGCTAAAACATCCTGCCAAAATCACATAGGTCGTCATGTTACAATTTAGTCAATAAAGGCCTACTACTGGAGAGAAACCGAGTGCTTTGACGCTCGCCGTTCGGCCCCACAGCCGTCCAGAGACTCGGGGGAGGCCTCCCCTGAAAGCTGGATTCTCACCGATCGTTTGTTTCAAATCTTAGCCCACTAGCTCAAAAGTAAGCGCTAAAAAGTCCTGCCAAAGTAACATAGGTCGTCATGTTACAATTTAGTCAATAAAGGCCTACTACTGGACCGAAACTGAGTACTTTGACGCTCGCCGTTCGGCCCCACGACCTCAGAGAGGCTTGGAAGAGGCCTCCCCTGAAAGCTGGATTCCCACCGATCGTTTATTTCAAATCTTAGCCAAGTAGCCGAAAAGTAGGCGCTAAAAAGTCCTGCCGAAATCACATAGGTCGTCATGTTACAATTTAGTCAATAAAGGCCTACTACTGGAGCGAAACCGAATGCTTTGACGCTCGCCGTTCGGCCCCACGACCTCTGAGAGGCTTGGAAGAGGCCTCCCCTGAAAGCTGGATTCGCACCGATCGTTTGTTTTAAATCTTAGCCCACTAGCTCAAACGTAAGCGCTAAAATGTCCTGCCAAAATCACATAGATCGTCATGTTACAATTTAGTCAATAAAGGCCTATTACTGGACCGAAACGGAGTGCTTTAACGCTCGCCGCTCGGCCCCACAGCTGTCCAGAGACTCGGTGGAGGCCTCCCCTGAAAGCTGGATTCCCACCGATCGTTTGTTTCAAATCTTAGCCCACTAGTTCAAAAGTAGGCGCTAAAAAGTCCTGCCAAAGTCACATAGATCATCATGTTACAATTTAGTCAATAAAGGCCTACTACTGGAGAGAAACCGAGTGCTTTGACGCTCGCCGTTCGGCCCCACGACCTCCGAAAGGCTTGGAAGAGGCCTCCCCTGAAAGCTGGATTCCCACCGATCGTTTATTTCAAATCTTAGCCAAGTAGCTGAAAAGTAGGCGCTAAAACGTCCTGCCAAAATCACATAGGTCGTCATGTTACAATTTAGTCAATAAAGGCCTACTACTGGAGAGAAACCGAGTGCTTTGACGCTCGCCGTTCGGCCCCACAGCCGTCCAGAGACTCGGAGGAGGCCTCCCCTGAAAGCTGGATTCCCACCGATCGTTTGTTTCAAATCTTAGCCCACTAGCTAAAAAGTAAGCGCTAAAAAGTCCTGCCAAAGAAACATAGGTCGTCATGTTACAATTTAGTCAATAAAGGCCTACTACTGGAGTGAAACAGAGTGCTTCGACGCTCGCCGTTCTGCCCCACGAGCTCCGAGAGGCTTGGAAGAGGCCTCCCTTGAAAGCTGGATTCCCACGGCTTGTCTGTGTGAATTCCTAGCCCGCTCGGCTGAAGTTAAGCGACCTAAAGTCGTGCCGAAGTCAAATCGGTCGTCATGGTACTCGAGCGAAACTGAGTGCTTTAACGCTCGCCGCTCGGCCCCACAGCCGACCAGAGACTCGGAGGAGGCCTCGTCTGAAAACTGGATTCCCACCGATCGTTTGTTTCAAATCTTAGCCCACTAGCTCAAAAGTAAGCGCTAAAAAGTTCTGCCAAAGTCACATAGGTTGTCATGTTACAATTTAGTCAATAAAGGCCTACTACTGGAGCGAAACCGAGTGCTTTGACGCTCGCCGTTCGGACCCACGACCTCTGAGAGGCTTGGAGGAGGCCTCCCCTGAAAGCTGGTTTCCCAAGGATTGTCTGTGTGAATTCCTAGCCCGCTAGCTCAAACGTAATCGCTAAAATTTCCTGCCAAAGTCACATAGGTCATCATGTTACAATTTAGTGAATAAAGGCCTACTACAGGAACGAAACCGAGTGCATTGACGCTCGCCGTTCGGCCCCACAACTTCTGAGAGGCTTGGAAGAGGCCTCCCCTGAAAGCTGGATTCCCAAGGATTGTCTGTGTGAATCCCTAGCCCGCTAGGCTGAAATTAAGTGACCTAAAGTCGTGCCGAAGTCAAATCGGTCGTAATGGTATTCGAGCGAAACTGAGTACTTTAACGCTCGCCGCTCGGCCCCACAGCTGTCCAGAGACTCGGGGGAGGCCTCCCCTGAAAGCTGGTTTCCCACCGATCGTTTGTTTTAAATCTTCGCCCACTAGCTCAAACGTAAGCGCTAAAAAGTCCTGCCAAAATCACATAGATCGTCATGTTACAATTTAGTCAATAAAGGCCTATTACTGGACCGAAACGGAGTGCTTTAACGCTCGCCGCTCGGCCCCACAGCTGTCCAGAGACTCGGTGGAGGCCTCCCCTGAAAGCTGGATTCCCACCGATCGTTTGTTTCAAATCTTAGCCCACTAGTTCAAAAGTAGGCGCTAAAAAGTCCTGCCAAAGTCACATAGATCGTCATGTTACAATTTAGTCAATAAAGGCCTACTACTGGAGCGAAACCGAGTGCTTTGACGCTCGCCGTTCGGCCCCACGACCTCCGAAAGGCTTGGAAGAGGCCTCCCCTGAAAGCTGGATTCCCACCGATCGTTTATTTCAAATCTTAGCCAAGTAGCTGAAAAGTAGGCGCTAAAACGTCCTGCCAAAATCACATAGGTCGTCATGTTACAATTTAGTCAATAAAGGCCTACTACTGGAGAGAAACCGAGTGCTTTGACGCTCGCCGTTCGGCCCCACAGCCGTCCAGAGACTCGGGGGAGGCCTCCCCTGAAAGCTGGATTCCCACCGATCGTTTGTTTCAAATCTTAGCCCGCTAGCTCAAACGTAAGCGCTAAAAAGTCCTGCCAAAATCACATAGGTCGTCATGTTACAATTTAGTCAATAAAGGCCTATTACTGGACCGAAACAGAGTGCTTTAACGCTCGCCGCTCGGCCCCACAGCTGTCCAGAGACTCGGGGGAGGCCTCCCCTGAAAGCTGGATTCCCATCGATCGTTTGTTTAAAATCTTAGCCCACTAGCTCAAAAGTAATCGCTAAAATGTCCTGCCAAAGTCACATAGGTCATCATGTTACAATTTAGTGAATAAAGGCCTACTACAGGAACGAAACCGAGTGCATTGACGCTCGCCGTTCGGCCCCACAACTTCTGAGAGGCTTGGAAGAGGCCTCCCCTGAAAGCTGGATTCCCAAGGATTGTCTGTGTGAATCCCTAGCCCGCTAGGCTGAAATTAAGTGACCTAAAGTCGTGCCGAAGTCAAATCGGTCGTAATGGTATTCGAGCGAAACTGAGTACTTTAACGCTCGCCGCTCGGCCCCACAGCCGTCCAGAGACTCGGGGGAGGCATCCCCTGAAAGCTGGATTCCCACCGATCGTTTGTTTCAAATCTTAGCCCACTAGCTCAAAATTAAGCGCTAAAAAGTCCTGCCAAAGTCACATAGGTTGTCATGTTACAATTTAGTCAATAAAGGCCTACTACTGGACCGAAACAGAGTGCTTTGACGCTCGCCGTTCGGCCCCACGACCTCCGAAAGGCTTGGAAGAGGCCTCCCCTGAAAGTTGGATTCCCACCGATCGTTTATTTCAAATCTTAGCCAAGTAGCCGAAAAGTAGGCGCTAAAAAGTCCTGCCAAAATCACATAGGTCGTCATGTTACAATTTAGTCAATAAAGGCCTACTACTGGAGCGAAACCGAGTGCTTTGACGCTCGCCGTTCGGACCCACGACCTCTGAGAGGCTTGGAGGAGGCCTCCCCTGAAAGCTGGTTTCCCAAGGATTGTCTGTGTGAATTCCTAGCCCGCTAGCTCAAACGTAATCGCTAAAATTTCCTGCCAAAGTCACATAGGTCATCATGTTACAATTTAGTGAATAAAGGCCTACTACAGGAACGAAACCGAGTGCATTGACGCTCGCCGTTCGGCCCCACAACTTCTGAGAGGCTTGGAAGAGGCCTCCCCTGAAAGCTGGATTCCCAAGGATTGTCTGTGTGAATCCCTAGCCCGCTAGGCTGAAATTAAGTGACCTAAAGTCGTGCCGAAGTCAAATCGGTCGTAATGGTATTCGAGCGAAACTGAGTACTTTAACGCTCGCCGCTCGGCCCCACAGCTGTCCAGAGACTCGGGGGAGGCCTCCCCTGAAAGCTGGTTTCCCACCGATCGTTTGTTTTAAATCTTCGCCCACTAGCTCAAACGTAAGCGCTAAAAAGTCCTGCCAAAATCACATAGATCGTCATGTTACAATTTAGTCAATAAAGGCCTATTACTGGACCGAAACGGAGTGCTTTAACGCTCGCCGCTCGGCCCCACAGCTGTCCAGAGACTCGGTGGAGGCCTCCCCTGAAAGCTGGATTCCCACCGATCGTTTGTTTCAAATCTTAGCCCACTAGTTCAAAAGTAGGCGCTAAAAAGTCCTGCCAAAGTCACATAGATCGTCATGTTACAATTTAGTCAATAAAGGCCTACTACTGGAGCGAAACTGAGTGCTTTGACGCTCGCCGTTCGGCCCCACGACCTCCGAAAGGCTTGGAAGAGGCCTCCCCTGAAAGCTGGATTCCCACCGATCGTTTATTTCAAATCTTAGCCAAGTAGCTGAAAAGTAGGCGCTAAAACGTCCTGCCAAAATCACATAGGTCGTCATGTTACAATTTAGTCAATAAAGGCCTACTACTGGAGAGAAACCGAGTGCTTTGACGCTCGCCGTTCGGCCCCACAGCCGTCCAGAGACTCGGGGGAGGCCTCCCCTGAAAGCTGGATTCCCACCGATCGTTTGTTTCAAATCTTAGCCCGCTAGCTCAAACGTAAGCGCTAAAAAGTCCTGCCAAAATCACATAGGTCGTCATGTTACAATTTAGTCAATAAAGGCCTATTACTGGACCGAAACAGAGTGCTTTAACGCTCGCCGCTCGGCCCCACAGCTGTCCAGAGACTCGGGGGAGGCCTCCCCTGAAAGCTGGTTTCCCACCGATCGTTTGTTTCAAATCTTAACCCACTAGATCAAAAGTAAGCGCTAAAAAGTCCTGCCAAAGTCACATAGGTTGTCATGTTACAATTTAGTCAATAAAGGCCTACTACTGGAGTGAAACCGAGTGCTTCGACGCTCGCCGTTCGGCCCCACGAGCTCCGAGAGGCTTGGAAGAGGCCTCCCTTGAAAGCTGGATTCCCATGGCTTGTCTGTGTGAATTCAGAGCCCGCTCGGCTGAAGTTAAGCGACCTAAAGTCGTGCCGAAGTCAAATCGGTCGTCATGGAACTCGAGCGAAACTGAATGCTTTAACGCTTGCCGCTCGGCCCCAGAGCCGTCCAGAGACTCGGGGGAGGCCTCCCCTGAAAGCTGGATTCCCATCAATCGTTTGTTTAAAATCTTAGCCCACTAGCTCAAAAGTAAGCGCTAAAATGTCCTGCCAAAGTCACATAGGTCGTCATGTTACAATTTAGTGAATAAAGGCCTACTACTGGAGCGAAACCGAGTGCATTGACGCTCGCCGTTCGGCCCCACGACCTCTGAGAGTCTTGGAAGAGGCCTCCCCTGAAAGCTGGATTCCCAAGGATTGTCTGTGTGAATTCCTAGCCCGCTAGGCGGAAATTAAGTGACCTAAAGTCGTGCCTAAGTCAAATCGGTCGTCATGGTACTCGAGCGAAACTGAGTGCTTTAACGCTCGCCGCTCAGCCAAACAGCCGTCCAAAGACTCGGGGGTGGCCTCCCCTGAAAGCTGGATTCCCACCAATCCTTTGTTTCAAATCTTAGCCCACTAGCTCAAAAGTAAGCGCTAAAAAGCCCTGCCAAAGTCACATAGGTTGTCATGTTACAATTTAGTCAATAAAGGCCTACTACTGGACCGAAACTGAGTGCTTTGACGCTCGCCGTTCGGCCCCACGACCTCTGAGAGGCTTGGAAGAGGCCTCCTCTGAAAGCTGGATTCCCACCGATCGTTTATTTCAAATCTTAGCCCACTAGCTCAAAAGTAAGCGCTAAAAAGTCCTGCCAAAGTCACATAGGTTGTCATGTTACAATTTAGTCAATAAAGGCCTATTAGTGGACCGAAACAGAGTGCTTTAACGCTCGCCGCTCGGCCCCACAGCTGTCCAGAGACTCGGTGGAGGCCTCCCCTGAAAGCTGGATTCCCACCGATCGTTTGTTTAAAATCTTAGCCCACTAGCTCAAAAGTAAGCGCTAAAATGTCCTGCCAAAGTCACATAGGTCGTGATGTTACAATTTAGTGAATAAAGGCCTACTACTGGAGCGAAACCGAGTCCATTGACGCTCGCCGTTCGGCCCCACGACCTCTGAGAGGCTTGGAAGAGGCCTCCCCTGAAAGCTGGATTCCCAAGGATTTTCTGTGTGAATTCCTAGCCCGCTAGGCTGAAATTAAGTGACCTAAAGTCGTGCCGAAGTCAAATCGGTCGTAATGGTATTCGAGCGAAACTGAGTGCTTTAACGCTCGCCACTCGGCCCCACAGCCGTCCAGACACTCGGGGGAGGCCTCCCCTGAAAGCTGGATTCCCACCGATCGTTCTTTTCAAATCTTAGCCCACTAGCTCAAAAGTAAGCCCTAAAAAGTCCTGCCAAAGTCACATAGGTTGTCATGTTACAATTTAGTCAATAAAGGCCTACTACTGGACCGAAACTGAGTGCTTTGACGCTCGCCGTTCGGCCCCACGACCTCCGAGAGGCTTGGAAGAAGCCTCCCCTGAAAGCTGGATTCCCACCGATCGTTTATTTCAAATCTTAGCCAAGTAGCCGAAAAGTAAGCGCTAAAAAGTCCTGCCAAAATCACATAGGTCGTCATGTTACAATTTAGTCAATAAAGGCCTACTACTGGAGCGAAACCGAGTGCTTTGACGCTCGCCGTTCGGACCCACGACCTCTGAGAGGCTTGGAGGAGGCCTCCCCTGAAAGCTGGTTTCCCAAGGATTGTCTGTGTGAATTACTAGCCCGCTAGCTCAAACGTAAGCGCTAAAAAGTGCTGCCAAAATCACATAGGTCGTCATGTTACAATTTAGTCAATAAAGGCCTATTACTGGACCGAAACAGAGTGCTTTAACGCTCGCCGCTCGGCCACACAGCCGTCCAAAGACTCGGGGGTGGCCTCCCCTGAAAGCTGGATTCCCACCAATCCTTTGTTTCAAATCTTAGCCCACTAGCTCAAAAGTAAGCACTAAAAAGTCCTGCCAAAGTCACATAGGTTGTCATGTTACAATTTAGTCAATAAAGGCCTACTACTGGACCGAAACTGAGTGCTTTGACGCTCGCCGTTCGGCCCCACGACCTCTGAGAGGCTTGGAAGAGGCCTCCTCTGAAAGCTGGATTCCCACCGATCGTTTATTTCAAATCTTAGCCAAGTAGCTGAAAAGTAGGCGCTAAAAAGTCCTGCCAAAATCACATAGGTCGTCATGTTACAATTTAGTCAATAAAGGCCTATTAGTGGACCGAAACAGAGTGCTTTAACGCTCGCCGCTCGGCCCCACAGCTGTCCAGAGACTCGGTGGAGGCCTCCCCTGAAAGCTGGATTCCCACCGATCGTTTGTTTAAAATCTTAGCCCACTAGCTCAAAAGTAAGCGCTAAAATGTCCTGCCAAAGTCACATAGGTCGTCATGTTACAATTTAGTGAATAAAGGCCTACTACTGGAGCGAAACCGAGTCCATTGACGCTCGCCGTTCAGCCCCACGACCTCTGAGAGGCTTGGAAGAGGCCTCCCCTGAAAGCTGGATTCCCAAGGATTGTCTGTGTTAATTCCTAGCCCGCTAGGCTGAAATTAAGTGACCTAAAGTCGTGCCGAAGTCAAATCGGTCGTAATGGTATTCGAGCGAAACTGAGTGCTTTAACGCTCGCCACTCGGCCCCACAGCCGTCCAGACACTCGGGGGAGGCCTCCCCTGAAAGCTGGATTCCCACGGATCGTTCTTTTCAAATCTTAGCCCACTAGCTCAAAAGTAAGCCCTAAAAAGTCCTGCCAAAGTCACATGGGTTGTCATGTTACAATTTAGTCAATAAAGGCCTACTACTGGACCGAAACTGAGTGCTTTGACGCTCGCCGTTCGGCCCCACGACCTCCGAGAGGCTTGGAAGAAGCCTCCCCTGAAAGCTGGATTCCCACCGATCGTTTATTTCAAATCTTAGCCAAGTAGCCGAAAAGTAGGCGCTAAAAAGTCCTGCCAAAATCACATAGGTCGTCATGTTACAATTTAGTCAATAAAGGCCTACTACTGGAGAGAAACCGAGTGCTTTGACGCTCGCCGTTCGGCCCCACAGCCGTCCAGAGACTCGGGGGAGGCCTCCCCTAAAAGCTGGATTCCCACCGATCGTTTGTTTCAAATCTTAGCCCACTAGCTAAAAAGTAAGCACTAAAAAGTCCTGCCAAAGTAACATAGGTCGTCATGTTACAATTTAGTCAATAAAGGCCTACTACTGGAGTGAAACCGAGTGCTTCGACGCTCGCCGTTCGGCCCCACGAGCTCCGAGAGGCTTGGAAGAGGCCTCCCTTGAAAGCTGGATTCCCACGGCTTGTCTGTATGAATTCCTAGCCCGCTCGGCTGAAGTTAAGCGACCTAAAGTCGTGCCGAAGTCAAATCGGTCGTCATGGTACTCGAGCGAAACTGAGTGCTTTAACGCTTGCCGCTCGGCCCCACAGCCGTCCAGAGACTCGGGGGAGGCCTCCCCTGAAAGCTGGATTCCCATCGATCGTTTGTTTAAAATCTTAGCCCACTAGCTCAAAAGTAAGCGCTAAAATGTCCTGCCAAAGTCACATAGGTCGTCATGTTACAATTTAGTGAATAAAGGCCTACTACAGGAGCGAAAACGAGTGCATTGACGCTCGCCGTTCGGCCCCATGACCTCTGAGTGGCTTGGAAGAGGCCTCCCCTGAAAGCTGGATTCCCAAGGATTGTCTGTGTGAATCCCTAGCCCGCTAGGCTGAAATTAAGTGACCTAAAGTCGTGCCGAAGTCAAATCGGTCGTAATGGTATTCGAGCGAAACTGAGTACTTTAACGCTCGCCACTCGGCCCCACAGCCGTCCAGAGACTCGGGGGAGGCCTCCCCTGAAAGCTGGATTCCCACCGATCGTTTGGTTCAAATCTTAGCCCACTAGCTCAAAAGTAAGCGCTAAAAAGTCCTGCCAAAGTCACATAGGTTGTCATGTTACAATTTAGTCAATAAAGGCCTACTACTGGACCGAAACCGAGTGCTTTGACGCTCGCCGTTCGGCCCCACGACCTCCGAAAGGCTTGGAAGAGGCCTCCCCTGAAAGCTGGATTCCCACCGATCGTTTATTTCAAATCTTAGCCAAGTAGCTGAAAAGTAGGCGCTAAAACGTCCTGCCAAAATCACATAGGTCGTCATGTTACAATTTAGTCAATAAAGGCCTACTACTGGAGAGAAACCGAGTGCTTTGACGCTCGCCGTTCGGCCCCACAGCCGTGCAGAGACTCCGGGGAGGCCTCCCCTGAAAGCTGGATTCCCACCGATCGTTTGTTTCAAATCTTAGCCCACTAGCTAAAAAGTAAGCGTTAAAAAGTCCTGCCAAAGTAACATAGGTCGTCATGTTACAATTTAGTCAATAAAGGCCTACTACTGGAGCGAAAACCGAGTCCATTGACGCTCGCCGTTCGGCCCCACGACCTCTGAGAGGCTTGGAAGAGGCCTCCCTTGAAAGCTGGATTCCCAAGGATTGTCTGTGTGAATTCCTAGCCCGCTAGGCTGAAATTAAGCGACCTAAAGTCGTGCCGAAGTCAAATCGGTCGTCATGGTACTCGAGCGAAACTGAGTGCTTTAACGCTCGCCGCTCGGCCCCACAGCCGTCCAGAGACTCGGGGGGGCCTCCCCTGAAAGCTGGATTCCCACCGATCGTTTGTTTCAAATCTGAGCCAACTAGCTCAACACTAGGCGCTAAAATGTCCTGCCAAAGTCACATAGGTCGTCATGTTACAATTTAGTCAATAAAGGCCTACTACTGGAGTGAAACAGAGTGCTTCGACGCTCGCCGTTCGGCCCCACGAGCTCCGAGAGGCTTGGAAGAGGCCTCCCTTGAAAGCTGGATTCCCACGGCTTGTCTGTGTGAATTCCTAGCCCGCTCGGCTGAAGTTAAGCGACCTAAGTCGTGCCGAAGTTAAATCGGTCGTCATGGTACTCGAGCGAAACTGAGTGCTTTAACGCTCGCCGCTCGGCCCCACAGCTGACCAGAGACTCGGAGGAGGCCTCGTCTGAAAACTGGATTCCCACCGATCGTTTGTTTCAAATCTTAGCCCACTAGCTCAAAAGTAAGCGCTAAAAAGTTCTGCCAAAGTCACATAGGTTGTCATGTTACAATTTAGTCAAGAAAGGCCTACTACTGGAGCGAAACCGAGTGCTTCGACGCTCGCCGTTCGGCCCCACGACCTCCGAGAGGCTTGGAAGAGGCCTCCCTTGAAAGCTGGATTCCTAAGGCTTGTCTGTGTGAATTCCTAGCCCGCTCGGCTGAAATTAAGCGACCTAAAGTTGTGCAGAAGTCAAATCGGTCGTCATGGTACTTGAGCGAAACTGAGTGCTTTAACGCTTGCCGCTCGGCCCCACAGCCGTCCAGAGACTCGGGGGAGGCCTCCCTTGAAAGCTGGATTCCCATCGATCGTTTGTTTAAAATCTTAGCCCACTAGCTCAAAATTAAGCGCTAAAATGTCCTGCCAAAGTCACATAGGTCGTCATGTTACAATTTAGTGAATAAAGGCCTACTACAGGAACGAAACCGAGTGCATTGACGCTCGCCGTTCGGCCCCACGACTTCTGAGAGGCTTGGAAGAGGCCTCCCCTGAAAGCTGGATTCCCAAGGATTGTCTGTGTGAATCCCTAGCCCGCTAGGCTGAAATTAAGCGACCTAAAGTCGTGCCGAAGTCAAATTGGTCGTAATGGTATTCGAGCGAAACTGAGTACTTTAACGCTCGCCACTCGGCCCCACAGCCGTCCAGAGACTCGGGGGAAGCATCCCCTGAAAGCTGGATTCCCACCGATCGTTTGTTTCAAATCTTAGCCCACTAGCTCAAAAGTAAGCGCTAAAAAGTCCTGCCAAAGTCACATAGGTTGTCATGTTACAATTTAGTCAATAAAGGCCTACTACTGGACCGAAACAGAGTGCTTTGACGCTCGCCGTTCGGCCCCACGACCTCCGAAAGGCTAGGAAGAGGCCTCCCCTGAAAGTTGGATTCCCACCGATCGTTTATTTCAAATCTTAGCCAAGTAGCCGTAAAGTAAGCGCTAAAAAGTCCTGCCAAAATCACATAGGTCGTCATGTTACAATTTAGTCAATAAAGGCCTACTACTGGAGCGAAACCGAGTGCTTTGACGCTCGCCGTTCGGACCCACGACCTCTGAGAGGCTTGGAGGAGGCCTCCCCTGAAAGCTGGTTTCCCAAGGATTGTCTGTGTGAATTACTAGCCCGCTAGCTCAAACGTAAGCGCTAAAAAGTCCTGCCAAAATCACATAGGTCGTCATGTTACAATTTAGTCAATAAAGGCCTATTACTGGACCGAAACAGAGTGCTTTAACGCTCGCCGCTCGGCCCCACAGCTGTCCAGAGACTCGGGGGAGGCCTCCCCTGAAAGCTGGTTTCCCACCGATCGTTTGTTTCAAATCTTAACCCACTAGATCAAAAGTAAGCGCTAAAAAGTCCTGCCAAAGTCACATAGGTTGTCATGTTACAATTTAGTCAATAAAGGCCTACTACTGGAGTGAAACCGAGTGCTTCGACGCTCGCCGTTCGGCCCCCACGAGCTCCGAGAGGCTTGGAAGAGGCCTCCCTTGAAATCTGGATTCCCACGGCTTGTCTGTGTGAATTCCGAGCCCGCTCGGCTGAAGTTAAGCGACCTAAAGTCGTGCCGAAGTCAAATCGGTCGTCATGGTACTCGAGCGAAACTGAGTGCTTTAAACGCTCGCCGCTCGGCCCCACAGTCGACCAGAGACTCGGAGGAGGCCTCGTCTGAAAACTGGATTCCCACTGATCGTTTGTTTCAAATCTTAGCCCACGAGCTCAAAAGTAAGCGCTAAAAAGTTCTGCCAAAGTCACATAGGTTGTCATGTTACAATTTAGTCAAGAAAGGCCTACTACTGGAGCGAAACCGAGTGCTTCGACGCTCGCCGTTCGGCCCCCACGACCTCCGAGAGGCTTGGAAGAGGCCTCCCTTGAAAGCTGGATTCCCAAGGCTTGTCTGTTTGAATTCCTAGCCCGCTCGGCTGAAATTAAGCGACCAAAAGTTGTGCCGAAGTCAAATCGGTCGTCATGGTACTTGAGCGAAACTGAGTGCTTTAACGCTTGCCGCTCGGCCCCAGAGCCGTCCAGAGACTCGGGGGAGGCCTCCCCTGAAAGCTGGATTCCCATCAATCGTTTGTTTAAAATCTTAGCCCACTAGCTCAAAAGTAAGCGCTAAAATGTCCTGCCAAAGTCACATAGGTCGTCATGTTACAATTTAGTGAATAAAGGCCTACTACTGGAGCGAAACCGAGTGCATTGACGCTCGCCGTTCGGCCCCACGACCTCTGAGAGTCTTGGAAGAGGCCTCCCCTGAAAGCTGGATTCCCAAGGATTGTCTGTGTGAATTCCTAGCCCGCTAGGCGGAAATTAAGTGACCTAAAGTCGTGCCTAAGTCAAATCGGTCGTCATGGTACTCGAGCGAAACTGAGTGCTTTAACGCTCGCCGCTCGGCCACACAGCCGTCCAAAGACTCGGGGGTGGCCTCCCCTGAAATCTGGATTCCCACCAATCCTTTGTTTCAAATCTTAGCCCACTAGCTCAAAAGTAAGCACTAAAAAGTCCTGCCAAAGTCACATAGGTTGTCATGTTACAATTTAGTCAATAAAGGCCTACTACTGGACCGAAACTGAGTGCTTTGACGCTCGCCGTTCGGCCCCACGACCTCTGAGAGGCTTGGAAGAGGCCCTCCTCTGAAAGCTGGATTCCAACCGATCGTTTATTTCAAATCTTAGCCAAGTAGCTGAAAAGTAGGCGCTAAAAAGTCCTGCCAAAATCACATAGGTCGTCATGTTACAATTTAGTCAATAAAGGCCTATTAGTGGACTGAAACAGAGTGCTTTAACGCTCGCCGCTCGGCCCCACAGCTGTCCAGAGACTCGGTGGAGGCCTCCCCTGAAAGCTGGATTCCCACCGATCGTTTGTTTAAAATCTTAGCCCACTAGCTCAAAAGTAAGCGCTAAAATGTCCTGCCAAAGTCACATAGGTCGTCATGGTTACAATTTCGTGAATAAAGGCCTACTACTGGAGCGAAACCGAGTCCATTGACGCTCGCCGTTCAGCCCCACGACCTCTGAGAGGCTTGGAAGAGGCCTCCCCTGAAAGCTGGATTCCCAAGGATTGTCTGTGTGAATTCCTAGCCCGCTAGGCTGAAATTAAGTGACCTAAAGTCGTGCCGAAGTCAAATCGGTCGTAATGGTATTCGAGCGAAACTGAGTGCTTTAACGCTCGCCACTCGGCCCCACAGCCGTCCAGACACTCGGGGGAGGCCTCCCCTGAAAGCTGGATTCCCACGGATCGTTCTTTTCAAATCTTAGCCCACTAGCTCAAAAGTAAGCCCTAAAAAGTCCTGCCAAAGTCACATGGGTTGTCATGTTACAATTTAGTCAATAAAGGCCTACTACTGGACCGAAACTGAGTGCTTTGACGCTCGCCGTTCGGCCCCACGACCTCCGAGAGGCTTGGAAGAAGCCTCCCTGAAAGCTGGATTCCCACCGATCGTTTATTTCAAATCTTAGCCAAGTAGCCGAAAAGTAGGCGCTAAAAAGTCCTGCCAAAATCACATAGGTCGTCATGTTACAATTTAGTCAATAAAGGCCTACTACTGGAGAGAAACCGAGTGCTTTGACGCTCGCCGTTCGGCCCCACAGCCGTCCAGAGACTCGGGGGAGGCCTCCCCTAAAAGCTGGATTCCCACCGATCGTTTGTTTCAAATCTTAGCCCACTAGCTAAAAAGTAAGCACTAAAAAGTCCTGCCAAAGTAACATAGGTCGTCATGTTACAATTTAGTCAATAAAGGCCTACTACTGGAGTGAAACCGAGTGCTTCGACGCTCGCCGTTCGGCCCCACGAGCTCCGAGAGGCTTGGAAGAGGCCTCCCTTGAAAGCTGGATTCCCACGGCTTGTCTGTGTGAATTCCTAGCCCGCTCGGCTGAAGTTAAGCGACCTAAGTCGTGCCGAAGTCAAATCGGTCGTCATGGTACTCGAGCGAAACTGAGTGCTTTAACGCTTGCCGCTCGGCCCCACAGCCGTCCAGAGACTCGGGGGAGGCCTCCCCTGAAAGCTGGATTCCCATCGATCGTTTGTTTAAAATCTTAGCCCACTAGCTCAAAAGTAAGCGCTTAAAATGTCCTGCCAAAGTCACATAGGTCGTCATGTTACAATTTAGTGAATAAAGGCCTACTACAGGAGCGAAAAACGAGTGCATTGACGCTCGCCGTTCGGCCCCATGACCTCTGAGTGGCTTGGAAGAGGCCTCCCCTGAAAGCTGGATTCCCAAGGATTGTCTGTGTGAATCCCTAGCCCGCTAGGCTGAAATTAAGTGACCTAAAGTCGTGCCGAAGTCAAATCGGTCGTAATGGTATTCGAGCGAAACTGAGTACTTTAACGCTCGCCACTCGGCCCCCACAGCCGTCCAGAGACTCGGGGGAGGCATCCCCTGAAAGCTGGATTCCCACCGATCGTTTTGTTTCAAATCTTAGCCCACTAGCTCAAAAGTAAGCGCTAAAAAGTCCTGCCAAAGTCACATAGGTTGTCATGTTACAATTTAGTCAATAAGGGCCTACTACTGGACCGAAACCGAGTGCTTTGACGCTCGCCGTTCGGCCCCACGACCTCCGAAAGGCTTGGAAGAGGCCTCCCCTGAAAGCTGGATTCCCACCGATCGTTTGTTTCAAATCTTAGCCCACTAGCTCGAAAAGCTAGGCGCTAAAATGTCCTGCCAAAATCACATAGGTCGTCATGTTACAATTTAGTCAATAAAGGCCTACTACTGGAGAGAAACCGAGTGCTTTGACGCTCGCCGTTCGGGCCCCACAGCCGTCCAGAGACTCGGGGTGGCCTCCCCTGAAAGCTGGATTCCCACCGATCGTTTGTTTAAAATCTTAGCCCACTAGCTCAAAAGTAAGCGCTAAAAAGTCCTGCCAAAGTCACATAGGTCGTCATGTTACAATTTAGTCAATAAAGGCCTACTACTGGAGCGAAACCGAGTGCTTTGACGCTCGCCGTTCGGCCTCACGAGCTCCGAGAGGCTTGGAAGAGGCCTCCCTTGAAAGCTGGATTCCCAAGTCTTGTCTGTGTAAATTCCTAGCCCGCTAGGCAGAAAAAAAACGACCTAAAGTCGTGCCGAAGTCAAATCGGTCGTCATGGTACTCGAGCGAAACTGAGTGCTTTAACGCTCGCCGCTCGGCCCCACAGCCGTCCAGAGACTCGGGGGAGGCCTCCCCTGAAAGCTGGATTCCCACCGATCGTTTGTTTCAAATCTTAGCCCACTAGCTCAAAACTAGGCGCTAAAATGTCCTGCCAAAATCACATAGGTCGTCATGTTACAATTTAGTCAATAAAGGCCTACTACTGGAGAGAAACCGAGTGCTTTGACGCTCGCCGTTCGGGCCCCACGACCTCCGAGAGGCTTGGAAGAGGCCTCCCCTGAAAGCTGGATTCCCACCGATCGTTTGTTTCAAATCTTAGCCCAGTAGCTGAAACGTAGGCGCTAAAAAGTCCTGCCAAAATCACATAGTTCCTCATGTTACAATTTAGTC
Source organism: Phycodurus eques (assembly GCF_024500275.1). Taxonomy (NCBI): domain Eukaryota; kingdom Metazoa; phylum Chordata; class Actinopteri; order Syngnathiformes; family Syngnathidae; genus Phycodurus; species Phycodurus eques. The sequence continues at coordinate 43,570 of NW_026904217.1, read as the reverse complement.
AATAAAGGCCTCCTACTGGACAGAAACTGAGTGCTTTAACGCTCGCCGCTCGGCCCCACAGCCGCCCAGAGACTCGGGGGAGGCCTCCCCTGAAAGCTGGATTCCCACCGATCGTATGTTTCAAATCTTAGCCCAGTAGCTGAAAAGTAGGCGCTAAAAAGGTCCTGCCAAAATCACATAGGTCGTCATGTTACAATTTACTCAATAAAGGCCAACTACTGGAGAGAAACCGAGTGCTTTGACTCTCGCCGTTCGCCCCCACAGCCGTCCAGAAACTCGGGGGAGGCCTCCCCTGAAAGCTGGATTCCCACCGATCGTTTGTTTCAAATCTTAGCCCACTAGCTCAAAAGCAAGCGCTAAAAAGTCCTGCCAAAGTCACATAGGTCGTCATGTTACAATTTAGTCAATAAAAGCCGACTACTGGAGCAAAACCGAGTGCTTTGACGCTCGCCGTTCGGCCTCACGAGCTCCGAGAGGCTAGGAAGAGGCCTCCCTTGAAAGCTGGATTCCCAAGGCTTGTCTGTGTTAATTCCTAGCCCGCTAGGCAGAAAATAACGACCTAAAGTCGTGCCGAAGTCAAATCGGTCGTCATGGTACTCGAGAAAAACTGAGTGCTTTAACGCTCGCCGCTCGGCCCCACAGCCGTCCAGAGACTCGGGGGGGCCTCCCCTGAAAGCTGGATTCCCACCGATCGTTTGTTTAAAATCTGAGCCAACTAGCTCAAAAACTAGGCGCTAAAATGTCCTGCCAAAGTCACATAGGTCGTCATGTTACAATTTAGTCAATAAAGGCCTCCTACTGGAGAGAAACCGAGTGCTTTGACGCTCGCCGTTCGGCCCCACAGCTGTCCAGAGACTCGGGGGAGGCCTCCCCTGAAAGCTGGATTCCCACCGATCGTTTGTTTCAAATCTTAGCCCAGTAGCTGAAAAGTAGGCGCAAAAAAGTCCTGCCAAAATCACATAGGTTGTCATTGTTACAATTTAGTCAATAAAGGCCTACGACTGGAGAGAAACCGAGTGCTTTGACGCTCGCCGTTCGGCCCCACGACCTCTGAGAGGCTTGGAGGAGGCCTCCTCTGATAGCTGGATTCCCACCGATCAGTTTGTTTCAAATCTTAGCCCAGTAGCTGAAAAGTAGGCGCTAAAAGGTCCTGCCAAAATCACATAGGTCGTCATGTTACAATTTACTCAATAAAGGCCAACTACTGGAGAGAAACCGAGTGCTTTGACTCTCGTCCGTTCGCCTCACGAGCGTCCACGAGAGCTCTGGGAGAGGCCTCCCCTGAAAGCTGGATTCCCACCGATCGTTTGTTTCAAATCTTAGCCCACTAGCTCAAAAGTCAAGCGCTAAAAAGTCCTGCCAAAGTCACATAAGGTCGTCATAGTTACAATTTAGTCAATAAAAGGCCTACTACTGGAGCGAAAACCGAGTGCTTTGACGCTCGCCGTTCGGCCTCACGAGCTCCGAGAGGCTTGGAAGAGGCCTCCCTTGAAAGCTGGATTCCCAAGGCTTGTCTGTGTGAATTCCTGGCCCGCTAGGCAGAAAATTAAGCGACCTAAAGTCGTGCCGAAGTCAAATCGGTCGTCATGGTACTCGAGCGAAACTGAGTGCTTTAACGCATCGCCGCTCGGCCCCACAGCCGTCCAGAGACTCGGGGGTGGACTCCCCTGAAAGCTGGATTCCTACCGATCGTTTGTTTCAAATCTGAGCCAACTAGCTCAAAACTAGGCGCTAAAATGTCCTGCCAAAGTCACATAGGTCGTCATGTTACAATTTAGTCAATAAAGGCCTCCTACTGGAGAGAAACCGAGTGCTTTGACGCTCGCCGTTCGGCCCCACAGCTGTCCAGAGACTCGGGGGAGGCCTCCCCTGAAAGCTGGATTCCCACCGATCGTTTGTTTCAAATCTTAGCCCAGTAGCTGAAAAGTAGGCGCAAAAAAGTCCTGCCAAAATCACATAGGTTGTCTTGTTACAATTTAGTCAATAAAGGCCTACGACTGGAGAGAAACCGAGTGCTTTGACGCTCGCCGTTCGGCCCCACGACCTCTGAGAGGCTTGGAGGAGGCCTCCTCTGATAGCTGGATTCCCACCAATCGTTTGTTTCAAATCTTAGCCCAGTAGCTGAAAAGTAGGCGCTAAAAAGTCCTGCCAAAATCACATAGGTCGTCATGTTACAATTTACTCAATAAAGGCCAACTACTGGAGAGAAACCGAGTGCTTTGACTCTCGCCGTTCGCCCCCACAGCCGTCCACAGACTCGGGGGAGGCCTCCCCTGAAAGCTGGATTCCCACCGATCGTTTGTTTCAAATCTTAGCCCACTAGCTCAAAAGCAAGCGCTAAAAAGTCCTGCCAAAGTCACATAGGTCGTCATGTTACAATTTAGTCAATAAAAGCCGACTACTGGAGCAAAACCGAGTGCTTTGACGCTCGCCGTTCGGCCTCACGAGCTCCGAGAGGCTTGGAAGAGGCCTCCCTTGAAAGCTGGATTCCCAAGGCTTGTCTGTGTAAATTCCTAGCCCGCTAGGCAGAAAATAAACGACCTAAAGTCGTGCCGAAGTCAAATCGGTCGTCATGGTACTCGAGCGAAACGGAGTGCTTTAACGCACGCCGCTCGGCCCCACAGCCGTCCAGAGACTCGGGGGGGCCTCCCCTGAAAGCTGGATTCCTACCGATCGTTTGTTTCAAATCTGAGCCAACTAGCTCAAAACTAGGCGCTAAAATGTCCTGCCAAAGTCACATAGGTCGTCATGTTACAATTTAGTCAATAAAGGCCTCCTACTGGAGAGAAACCGAGTGCTTTGACGCTCGCCGTTCGGCCCCACAGCTGTCCAGAGACTCGGGGGAGGCCTCCCCTGAAAGCTGGATTCCCACCGATCGTTTGTTTCAAATCTTAGCCCAGTAGCTGAAAAGTAGGCGCAAAAAAGTCCTGCCAAAATCACATAGGTTGTCATGTTACAATTTAGTCAATAAAGGCCTACGACTGGAGAGAAACTGAGTGCTTTGACGCTCGCCGTTCGGCCCCACGACCTCTGAGAGGCTTGGAAGAGGCCTCCTCTGATAGCTGGATTCCCACCAATCGTTTGTTTCAAATCTTAGCCCAGTAGCTGAAAAGTAGGCGCTAAAAAGTCCTGCCAAAATCACATAGGTCGTCATGTTACAATTTACTCAATAAAGGCCAACTACTGGAGAGAAACCGAGTGCTTTGACGCTCGCCGTTCGGCCCCACAGCTGTCCAGAGACTCGGGGGAGGCCTCCCCTGAAAGCTGGATTCCCACCGATCGTTTGTTTCAAATCTTAGCCCAGTAGCTGAAAAGTAGGCGCTAAAAAAGTCCTGCCAAAATCACATAGGTTGTCATGTTACAATTTAGTCAATAAAGGCCTACGACTGGAGAGAAACTGAGTGCTTTGACGCTCGCCGTTCGGCCCCACGACCTCTGAGAGGCTTGGAAGAGGCCTCCCTCTGATAGCTGGATTCCCACCAATCGTTTGTTTCAAATCTTAGCCCAGTAGCTGAAAAGTAGGCGCTAAAAAGTCCTGCCAAAATCACATAGGTCGTCATGTTACAATTTACTCAATAAAGGCCAACTACTGGAGAGAAACCGAGTGCTTTGACTCTCGCCGTTCGCCCCCACAGCAATCCAGAGACTCGGGGGAGACCTCCCCTGAAAGCTGGATTCCCACCGATCGTTTGTTTCAAATCTTAGCCCACTAGCTCAAAAGCAAGCGCTAAAAAGTCCTGCCAAAGTCACATAGGTCGTCATGTTACAATTTAGTCAATAAAAGCCGACTACTGGAGCAAAACCGAGTGCTTTGACGCTCGCCGTTCGGCCTCACGAGCTCCGAGAGGCTTGGAAGAGGCCTCCCTTGAAAGCTGGATTCCCAAGTCTTGTCTGTGTAAATTCCTAGCCCGCTAGGCAGAAAAAAAACGACCTAAAGTCGTGCCGAAGTCAAATCGGTCGTCATGGTAGTCGAGCGAAACTGAGTGCTTTAACGCTCGCCGCTCGGCCCCACAGCCGTCCAGAGACTCGGGGGAGGCCTCCCCTGAAAGCTGGATTCCCACCGATCGTTTGTTTCAAATCTTAGCCCACTAGCTCAAAACTAGGCGCTAAAATGTCCTGCCAAAATCACATAGGTCGTCATGTTACAATTTAGTCAATAAAGGCCTACTACTGGAGAGAAACCGAGTGCTTTGACGCTCGCCGTTCGGGCCCACAGCCGTCCAGAGACTCGGGGGTGGCCTCCCCTGAAAGCTGGATTCCCACCGATCGTTTGTTTAAAATCTTAGCCCACTAGCTCAAAAGTAAGCGCTAAAAAGTCCTGCCAAAGTCACATAGGTCGTCATGTTACAATTTAGTCAATAAAGGCCTACTACTGGAGCGAAACCGAGTGCTTTGACGCTCGCCGTTCGGCCTCACGAGCTCCGAGAGGCTTGGAAGAGGCCTCCCTTGAAAGCTGGATTCCCAAGTCTTGTCTGTGTAAATTCCTAGCCCGCTAGGCAGAAAAAAAACGACCTAAAGTCGTGCCGAAGTCAAATCGGTCGTCATGGTACTCGAGCGAAACTGAGTGCTTTAACGCTCGCCGCTCGGCCCCACAGCCGTCCAGAGACTCGGGGGAGGCCTCCCCTGAAAGCTGGATTCCCACCGATCGTTTGTTTCAAATCTTAGCCCACTAGCTCAAAACTAGGCGCTAAAATGTCCTGCCAAAATCACATAGGTCGTCATGTTACAATTTAGTCAATAAAGGCCTACTACTGGAGAGAAACCGAGTGCTTTGACGCTCGCCGTTCGGGCCCACGACCTCCGAGAGGCTTGGAAGAGGCCTCCCCTGAAAGCTGGATTCCCACCGATCGTTTGTTTCAAATCTTAGCCCAGTAGCTGAAACGTAGGCGCTAAAAAGTCCTGCCAAAATCACATAGTTCCTCATGTTACAATTTAGTCAATAAAGGCCTCCTACTGGACAGAAACTGAGTGCTTTAACGCTCGCCGCTCGGCCCCACAGCCGCCCAGAGACTCGGGGGAGGCCTCCCCTGAAAGCTGGATTCCCACCGATCGTATGTTTCAAATCTTAGCCCAGTAGCTGAAAAGTAGGCGCTAAAAGGTCCTGCCAAAATCACATAGGTCGTCATGTTACAATTTACTCAATAAAGGCCAACTACTGGAGAGAAACCGAGTGCTTTGACTCTCGTCGTTCGCCCCCACAGCCGTCCAGAGACTCGGGGGAGGCCTCCCCTGAAAGCTGGATTCCCACCGATCGTTTGTTTCAAATCTTAGCCCACTAGCTCAAAAGCAAGCGCTAAAAAGTCCTGCCAAAGTCACATAGGTCGTCATGTTACAATTTAGTCAATAAAAGCCGACTACTGGAGCAAAACCGAGTGCTTTGACGCTCGCCGTTCGGCCTCACGAGCTCCGAGAGGCTTGGAAGAGGCCCCCCCTGAAAGCTGGATTCCCACCGATCGTTTGTTTCAAATCTTAGCCCACTAGCTCAAACGTAAGCGCTAAAAAGTCCTGCCAAAGTCACATAGGTCGTCATGTTACAATTTAGTCAATAAAGGCCTACTACTGGAGCGAAACCGAGTGCTTTGACGCTCGCCGTTCGGCCCCACGACCTCTGAGAGGCTTGGAAGAGGCCTCCCCTGAAAGCTGGATTCCCAAGGATTGTCTGTGTGAATTCCTAGCCCGCTAGGCTGAAATTAAGCGACCTAAAGTCGTGCCGAAGTCAAATCGGTCGTCATGGTACTCGAGCGAAACTGAGTGCTTTAACGCTCGCCGCTCGGCCCCACAGCCGTCCAGAGACTCGGGGGGGCCTCCCCTGAAAGCGGGATTCCCACCGATCGTTTGTTTCAAATCTGAGCCAACTAGCTCAAAACTAGGCGCTAAAATGTCCTGCCAAAGTCACATAGGTCGTCATGTTACAATTTAGTCAATAAAGGCCTCCTACTGGAGAGAAACCGAGTGCTTTGACGCTCGCCGTTCGGCCCCACAGCTGTCCAGAGACTCGGGGGAGGCCTCCCCTGAAAGCTGGATTCCCACCGATCGTTTGTTTCAAATCTTAGCCCAGTAGCTGAAAAGTAGGCGCAAAAAAGTCCTGCAAAAATCACATAGGTTGTCTTGTTACAATTTAGTCAATAAAGGCCTACGACTGGAGAGAAACCGAGTGCTTTGACGCTCGCCGTTCGGCCCCACAGCTGTCCAGAGACTCGGGGGAGGCCTCCCCTGAAAGCTGGATTCCCACCGATCGTTTGTTTCAAATCTTAGCCCACTAGCTCAAAACTAGGCGCTAAAATGTCCTGCCAAAGTCACATAGGTCGTCATGTTACAATTTAGTCAATAAAGGCCTACTACTGGAGCGAAACCGAGTGCTTTGACGCTCGCCGTTCGGCCCCACGACCTCTGAGAGGCTTGGAAGATGCCTCCCCTGAAAGCTGGATTCCCAAGGATTGTCTGTGTGAATTCCTAGCCCGCTAGGCTGAAATTAAGCGACCTAAAGTCGTGCCGAAGTCAAATCGGTCGTCATGGTACTCGAGCGAAACTGAGTGCTTTAACGCTCGCCGCTCGGCCCCACAGCCGTCCAGAGACTCGGGGGAGGTCTCCCCTGGAAGCTGGATTCCCACCAATCGTTTGTTTGAAATCTTAGCCCACTAGCTCAAAACTAGGCGCTAAAATGTCCTGCCAAAGTCACATAGGTCGTCATGTTACAATTTAGTAAATAAAGGCCTACAACTGGAGAGAAACCGAGTGCTTTGACGCTCGCCGTTCGGCCCCACAGCTGTCCAGAGACTCGGGGGAGGCCTCCCCTGAAATCTGGATTCCCACCGATCGTTTGTTTCAAATCTTAGCCCACTAGCTATAACGTAAGCGCTAAAAAGTCCTGCCAAAGTCACATAGGTCGTCATGTTACAATTTAGTCAATAAAGGCCTACTACTGGAGCGAAACCGAGTGCTTTGACGCTCGCCGTTTGGCCCCACGACCTCTGAGAGGCTTGGAAGAGGCCTCCCCTGAAAGCTGGATTCCCAAGGATTGTCTGTGTGAATTCCTAGCCCGCTAGGCTGAAATTAAGCGAACTAAAGTCGTGCCGAAGTCAAATCGGTCGTCATGGTACTCGAGCGAAACTGAGTGCTTTAACGCTCGCCGCTCGGCCCCACAGCCGTCCAGAGACTCGGGGGGGCCTCCCCTGAAAGCTCGATTCCCACCGATCGTTTGTTTCAAATCTGAGCCAACTAGCTCAAAACTAGGCGCTAAAATGTCCTGCCAAAGTCACATAGGTCGTCATGTTACAATTTAGTCAATAAAGGCCTACTACTGGAGAGAAACCGAGTGCTTTGACGCTCGCCGTTCGGCCCCACAGCCGTCCAGAGACTCGGGGGGAGGCCTCCCCTGAAAGCTGGATTCCCACCGATCATTTGTTTCAAATCTTAGCCCACTAGCTCAAAAGCAAGCGCTAAAAAGTCCTGCCAAAGTCACATAGGTCGTCATGTTACAATTTAGTCAATAAAGGCCTACTACTGGAGAGAAACCGAGTGCTTTGACGCTCGCCGTTCGGCCCCACAGCCGTCCAGAGACTCGGGGGGAGGCCTCCCCTGAAAGCTGGATTCCCACCGATCATTTGTTTCAAATCTTAGCCCACTAGCTCAAAAGCAAGCGCTAAAATGTCCTGCCAAAGTCACATAGGTCGTCATGTTACAATTTAATAAATAAAGGCCTACTACTGGAGAGAAACCGAGTGCTTTGACGCTCGCCGTTCGGCCCCACAGCTGTCCAGAGACTCGGGGGAGGCCTCCCCTGAAATCTGGATTCCCACCGATCGTTTGTTTCAAATCTTAGCCCACTAGCTATAACGTAAGCGCTAAAAAGTCCTGCCAAAGTCACATAGGTCGTCATGTTACAATTTAGTCAATAAAGGCCTACTACTGGAGCGAAACCGAGTGCTTTGACGCTCGCCGTTCGGCCCCACGACCTCTGAGAGGCTTGGAAGAGGCCTCCCCTGAAAGCTGGATTCCCAAGGATTGTCTGTGTGAATTCCTAGCCCGCTAGGCTGAAATTAAGCGAACTAAAGTCGTGCCGAAGTCAAATCGGTCGTCATGGTACTCGAGCGAAACTGAGTGCTTTAACGCTCGCCGCTCGGCCCCACAGCCGTCCAGAGACTCGGGGGGGCCTCCCCTGAAAGCTGGATTCCCACCGATCGTTTGTTTCAAATCTGAGCCAACTAGCTCAAAACTAGGCGCTAAAATGTCCTGTCAAAGTCACATAGGTCGTCATGTTACAATTTAGTCAATAAAGGCCTCCTACTGGAGAGAAACCGATTGCTTTGACGCTCGCTGTTCGGCCCCACAGCTGTCCAGAGACTCGTGGGAGGCCTCCCCTGAAAGCTGGATTCCCACCGATCGTTTGTTTCAAATCTTAGCCCAGTACCTGAAAAGTAGGCGCAAAAAAGTCCTGCCAAAATCACATAGGTTGTCATGTTACAATTTAGTCAATAAAGGCCTACGACTGGAGAGAAACCGAGTGCTTTGACGCTCGCCGTTCGGCCCCACGACCTCTGAGAGGCTTGGAAGAGGCCTCCTCTGATAGCTGGATTCCCACCAATCGTTTGTTTCAAATCTTAGCCCAGTAGCTGAAAAGTAGGCGCTAAAAAGTCCTGCCAAAATCACATAGGTCGTCATGTTACAATTTACTCAATAAAGGCCAACTACTGGAGAGAAACCAAGTGCTTTGACTCTCGCCGTTCGCCCCCACAGCCGTCCAGAGACTCGGGGGAGGCCTCCCCTGAAATCTGGATTCCCACCGATCGTTTGTTTCAAATCTTAGCCCACTAGCTATAACGTAAGCGCTAAAAAGTCCTGCCAAAGTCACATAGGTCGTCATGTTACAATTTAGTCAATAAAGGCCTACTACTGGAGCGAAACCGAGTGCTTTGACGCTCGCCGTTCGGCCCCACGACCTCTGAGAGGCTTGGAAGAGGCCTCCCCTGAAAGCTGGATTCCCAAGGATTGTCTGTGTGAATTCCTAGCCCGCTAGGCTGAAATTAAGCGAACTAAAGTCGTGCCGAAGTCAAATCGGTCGTCATGGTACTCGAGCGAAACTGAGTGCTTTAACGCTCGCCGCTCGGCCCCACAGCCGTCCAGAGACTCGGGGGGGCCTCCCCTGAAAGCTGGATTCCCACCGATCGTTTGTTTCAAATCTGAGCCAACTAGCTCAAAACTAGGCGCTAAAATGTCCTGTCAAAGTCACATAGGTCGTCATGTTACAATTTAGTCAATAAAGGCCTCCTACTGGAGAGAAACCGATTGCTTTGACGCTCGCTGTTCGGCCCCACAGCTGTCCAGAGACTCGTGGGAGGCCTCCCCTGAAAGCTGGATTCCCACCGATCGTTTGTTTCAAATCTTAGCCCAGTACCTGAAAAGTAGGCGCAAAAAAGTCCTGCCAAAATCACATAGGTTGTCATGTTACAATTTAGTCAATAAAGGCCTACGACTGGAGAGAAACCGAGTGCTTTGACGCTCGCCGTTCGGCCCCACGACCTCTGAGAGGCTTGGAAGAGGCCTCCTCTGATAGCTGGATTCCCACCAATCGTTTGTTTCAAATCTTAGCCCAGTAGCTGAAAAGTAGGCGCTAAAAAGTCCTGCCAAAATCACATAGGTCGTCATGTTACAATTTACTCAATAAAGGCCAACTACTGGAGAGAAACCAAGTGCTTTGACTCTCGCCGTTCGCCCCCACAGCCGTCCAGAGACTCGGGGGAGGCCTCCCCTGAAAGCTGGATTCCCACCGATCGTTTGTTACAAATCTTAGCCCACTAGCTCAAAACTAGGCGCTAAAATGTCCTGCCAAAGTCACATAGGTCGTCATGTTACAATTTAGTCAATAAAGGCCTACTACTGGAGAGAAACCGAGTGCTTTGACGCTCGCCGTTCGGCCCCACGACCTCTGAGAGGCTTGGAAGTGGCCTCCCCTGAAAACTGGATTCCCAAGGATTGTCTGTGTGAATTCCTAGCCCGCTAGGCTGAAATTAAGCGACCGAATGTTGTGCCGAAGTCAAATCGGTCGTCATGGTACTCGAGCGAAACTGAGTGCTTTAACGGTCGCCGCTCGGCCCCACAGCAGTCCAGAGACTCGGGGTAGGGCTCCCCTGAAAGCTGGATTCCCACCGATCGTTTGTTTTAAATCTTAGCCCACTAGCTCAAACGTAAGCGCTAAAAAGTCCTGCCAAAATCACATAGGTCGTCATGTTACAATTTAGTCAATAAAGGCCTATTACTGGACCGAAACTGAGTGCTTTAACGCTCGCCGCTCGGCCCCACAGCCGTCCAGAGACTCAGGGGAGGCCTCCCCTGAAAGCTGGATTCCCACCGATCGTTTGTTTCAAATCTTAGCCCAGTAGCTGAAAAGTAGTCGCAAAAAAGTCCTGCCAAAATCAGATAGGTCGTCATGTTACAATTTAGTCAATAAAGGCCTACGACTAGAGAGAAACCGAGTGCTTTGATGCTCGCCGTTCGGCCACACAGCCATCCAGAGACTCAGGGGAGGCCTCCCCTGAAATCTGGAATCCCACCGATCGTTTGTTTCAAATCTTAGCCAACTAGTTCAAAAGTAAGCGCTAAAAAGTCCTGCCAAAGTCACATAGGTTGTCATGTTACAATTTAGTCAATAAAGGGTTACTACTGGAGCGAAACCAAGTTCTTCGACGCTCGCCGTTCGGCCCCACGAGCTCCGAGAGGCTTGGAAGAGGCCTCCTTTGAAAGCTGGATTCCCAAGGTTTGTCTGTGTGAATTCCTAGCCCGCTAGGCTTAAATTAAGCGACCAAAAGTCGTGCCGAAGTCAAATTGGTCGTCATGGTACTCGAGCGAAACTGAGTGCTTTAACGGGCGCCGCTCGGCCACACAGCCGTCCGGAGACTCAGGGGAGGACTCCCCTGAAAGCTGGATTTCCATCCATCGTTTCTTTCAAATCTTAGCACACTAGCTCAAACGTAAGCGCTAAAAAGTCCTGCCAAAATCACATAGGTTGTCATGTTACAATTTAGTCAATAAAGGCCTACTACTGGAGCGAAACCGAGTGCTTTGACGCTCGCCGTTCGGGCCCACGACCTCCGAGAGGCTTGGAAGAGGCCTCCCCTGAAAGCTGGATTCCCACCGATCGTTTGTTTCAAATCTTAGCCCAGTAGCTGAAAAGTAGGCGCTAAAAAGTCCTGCCAAAATCACATAGGTCGTCATGTTACAATTTAGTCAATAAAGGCCTACTACTGGAGAGAAACCAAGTGCTTTAACGCTCGCCGCTCGGCCCCATAGCCGTCCAGAGACTCAGGGGAGGCCTCCCCTGAAAGCTGGATTCCCACCGATCGTTTGTTTCAAATCTTAGCTCAGTAGCTCAAAAGTAGGCGCTAAAAAGTCCTGCCAAAATCACATAGGTCGTCATGTTACAATTTACTCAATAAAGGCCAACTACTGGAGAGAAACCGAGTGCTTTGACGCTCGCCGTTCGGGCCCACGACCTCCGAGAGGCTTGGAAGAGGCCTCCCCTGAAAGCTGGATTCCCACCGATCGTTTGTTTCAAATCTTAGCTCACTAGCTCAAAAGTAAGCGCTAAAAAGTCCTGCCAAAATCACATCGGTCGTCATTTTACAATTTAGTCAATAAAGGCCTACTACTGGAGCGAAACTGAGTGCTTTGACGCACGCCGTTCGGCCCCACGACCTCTGAGAGGCTTGGAAGAGGCCTCCCCTTAAAGCTGGATTCCCACTGATCGTTTGTTTTAAATCTTAGCCCACTAGCTCAAACGTAAGCGCTAAAAAGTCTTGCCAAAATCACATAGGTCGTCATGTTACAATTTAGTCAACAAAGGCCTCCTACTGGACCGAAACTGAGTGCTTTAACGCTCGCCGCTCGGCCCCACAGCCGTCCAGAAACTCGGGGGAGGACTCCCCTGAAAGCTGGATTCCCACCGATAATGTGTTTCAAATCTTAGCCCACTAACTCAAAAGTAAGCGATAAAATGTCCTGCCAAAATCACATAGGTCGTCATGTTACAATTTAGTCAATAAAGGCCTCCTACTGGACCGGAATTGAGTGCTTTAATGCTCGCCGTTCGTTCCCACAACCTCCGAGAGGCTTGGAAGAGGCCTCCCCTGAAAGCTGGATTCCCACCGATCGTTTGTTTCAAATCTTAGCCCAGTAGCTGAAAAGTAGGTGCTAAAAATTCCTGCCAAAATCACATAGGTCGTCATGTTACAATTTAGTCAATAAAGGCCTCCTACTGGACCGAAACTGAGTGCTTTAATGCTCGCCGCTCGGCCCCACAGCCGTCCAGAGACTCAGGGGAGGCCTCCCCTGAAAGCTGGATTCCCACCGATCGTTTGTTTCAAATCCTAGCCCAGTAGCTGAAAAGTAGGCGCAAAAAAGTCCTGCCAAAGTCACATAGGTCGTCATGTTACAATTTAGTCAATAAAGGCCTACTACTGGACCGAAACCGAGTGCTTTGACGCTCGCCGTTCGGCCCCACGACCTCTGAGAGGCTTGGAAGTGGCCTCCCCTGAAAACTGGATTCCCAAGGATTGTCTGTGTGAATTCCTAGCCCGCTAGGCTGAAATTAAGCGACCTAAAGTCGTGCCGAAGTCAAATCGGTCGTCATGGTACTCGAGCGAAACTGAGTGCTTTAAAGCTCGCCGCTCGGTCCCACAGCCGTCCAGAGACTCGGGGGAGGACTCCCCTGAAAGCTGGATTCCCACCGATCGTTAGTTTCAAATCTTAGCGCACTAGGTAAAAAGTAAGCGCTAAAAAGTCCTGCCAAAGTCACATAGGTCGTCATGTTACAATTTAGTCAATAAAGGCCTACTACTGGAGAGAAACCGAGTGCTTTGACGCTCGCCGTTCGGCCCCACAGCCGTCCAGAGACTCGGGGGGAGGCCTCCCCTGAAAGCTGGATTCCCACCGATCATTTGTTTCAAATCTTAGCCCACTAGCTCAAAAGCAAGCGCTAAAATGTCCTGCCAAAGTCACATAGGTCGTCATGTTACAATTTAATAAATAAAGGCCTACTACTGGAGAGAAACCGAGTGCTTTGACGCTCGCCGTTCGGCCCCACAGCTGTCCAGAGACTCGGGGGAGACCTCCCCTGAAATCTGGATTCCCACCGATCGTTTATTTCAAATCTTAGCCCACTAGCTATAACGTAAGCGCTAAAAAGTCCTGCCAAAGTCACATAGGTCGTCATGTTACAATTTAGTCAATAAAGGCCTACTACTGGAGCGAAACCGAGTGCTTTGACGCTCGCCGTTCGGCCCCACGACCTCTGAGAGGCTTGGAAGAGGCCTCCCCTGAAAGCTGGATTCCCAAGGATTGTCTGTGTGAATTCCTAGCCCGCTAGGCTGAAATTAAGCGAACTAAAGTCGTGCCGAAGTCAAATCGGTCGTCATGGTACTCGAGCGAAACTGAGTGCTTTAACGCTCGCCGCTCGGCCCCACAGCCGTCCAGAGACTCGGGGGGGCCTCCCCTGAAAGCTGGATTCCCACCGATCGTTTGTTTCAAATCTGAGCCAACTAGCTCAAAACTAGGCGCTAAAATGTCCTGTCAAAGTCACATAGGTCGTCATGTTACAATTTAGTCAATAAAGGCCTCCTACTGGAGAGAAACCGAGTGCTTTGACGCTCGCTGTTCGGCCCCACAGCTGTCCAGAGACTCGTGGGAGGCCTCCCCTGAAAGCTGGATTCCCACCGATCGTTTGTTTCAAATCTTAGCCCAGTACCTGAAAAGTAGGCGCAAAAAAGTCCTGCCAAAATCACATAGGTTGTCATGTTACAATTTAGTCAATAAAGGCCTACGACTGGAGAGAAACCGAGTGCTTTGACGCTCGCCGTTCGGCCCCACGACCTCTGAGAGGCTTGGAAGAGGCCTCCTCTGATAGCTGGATTCCCACCAATCGTTTGTTTCAAATCTTAGCCCAGTAGCTGAAAAGTAGGCGCTAAAAAGTCCTGCCAAAATCACATAGGTCGTCATGTTACAATTTACTCAATAAAGGCCAACTACTGGAGAGAAACCAAGTGCTTTGACTCTCGCCGTTCGCCCCCACAGCCGTCCAGAGACTCGGGGGAGGCCTCCCCTGAAAGCTGGATTCCCACCGATCGTTTGTTACAAATCTTAGCCCACTAGCTCAAAACTAGGCGCTAAAATGTCCTGCCAAAGTCACATAGGTCGTCATGTTACAATTTAGTCAATAAAGGCCTACTACTGGAGAGAAACCGAGTGCTTTGACGCTCGCCGTTCGGCCCCACAGCCGTCCAGAGACTCGGGGGGAGGCCTCCTCTGAAAGCTGGATTCCCACCGATCATTTGTTTCAAATCTTAGCCCACTAGCTCAAAAGCAAGCGCTAAAAAGTCCTGCCAAAGTCACATAGGTCGTCATGTTACAATTTAGTCAATAAAGGCCTACTACTGGAGAGAAACCGAGTGCTTTGACGCTCGCCGTTCGGCCCCACAGCCGTCCAGAGACTCGGGGGGAGGCCTCCCCTGAAAGCTGGATTCCCACCGATCATTTCTTTCAAATCTTAGCCCACTAGCTCAAAAGCAAGCGCTAAAAAGTCCTGCCAAAGTCACATAGGTCGTCATGTTACAATTTAGTCAATAAAAGCCGACTACTGGAGCAAAACCGAGTGCTTTGACGCTTGCCGTTCGGCCTCACGAGCTCCGAGAGGCTTGGAAGAGGCCTCCCTTGAAAGCTGGATTCCCAAGGCTTGTCTGTGTAAATTCCTAGCCCGCTAGGCAGAAAATAAACGACCTAAAGTCGTGCCGAAGTCAAATCGGTCGTCATGGTACTCGAGCGAAACCGAGTGCTTTAACGCTCGCCGCTCGGCCCCACAGCCGTCCAGAGACTCGGGGGAGGTCTCCCCTGAAAGCTGGATTCCCACCGATCGTTTGTTTCAAATCTTAGCCCACTAGCTCAAAACTAGGCGCTAAAATGTCCTGCCAAAGTCACATAGGTCGTCATGTTACAATTTAGTCAATAAAGGCCTACTACTGGAGCGAAACCGAGTGCTTTGACTCTCGCCGTTCGCCCCCACAGCCGTCCAGAGACTCGGGGGAGGCCTCCCCTAAAAGCTGGATTCCCACCGATCGTTTGTTTCAAATCTTAGCCCACTAGCTCAAAAGTAAGCGCTAAAAAGTCCTGCCAAAGTCACATAGGTCGTCATGTTACAATTTAGTCAATAAAGGCCTACTACTGGAGCGAAACCGAGTGCTTTGACGCTCGCCGTTAGGCCCCACGACCTCTGAGAGGCTTGGAAGTGGCCTCCCCTGAAAGCTGGATTCCCAAGGATTGTCTGAGTAAATTCCTAGCCCGCTAGGCTGAAATTAAGCGACCTAAAGTCATGCCGAAGTCAAATCGGTCGTCATGGTACTCGAGCGAAACTGAGTGCTTTAACGCTCGCCGCTCTGCCCCACAGCCGTCCAGAGACTCGGGGGAGGTCTCCCCTGAAAGCTGGATTCCCACCAATCGTTTGTTTCAAATCTTAGCCCACTAGCTCAAAACTAGGCGCTAAAATGTCCTGCCAAAGTCACATAGGTCGTCATGTTACAATTTAGTAAATAAAGGCCTACTACTGGAGAGAAACCGAGTGCTTCGACGCTCGCCGTTCGGCCCCACAGCGTCCAGAGACTCGGGAGAGGCCTCCCTGAAAGCTGGATTCCCACCGATCGTTTGTTTCAAATCTTAGCCCACTAGTCTAAAAAGTAAGGCGCTAAAAAGTCCTGCCAAAGTCACATAGGTCGTCATGTTACAATTTAGTCAATAAAGGCCTACTACTGGAGCGAAACCGAGTGCTTTGACGCTCGCCGTTCGGCCCCACGACCTCCGAGAGGCTTGGAAGAGGCCTCCCCTGAAAGCTGGATTCCCACCGATCGTTTGTTTCAAATCTTAGCCCAAGTAGCTGAAAAGTAGGCGCTAAAAAGTCCTGCCAAAGTCACATAGGTCGTCATGTTACAATTTAGTCAATAAAGGCCTACTACTGGAGCGAAACCGAGTGCTTTGACGCTCGCCGTTCGGCCCCACGAGCTCCGAGAGGCTTGGAAGAGGCCTCCCCTGAAAGCTGGATTCCCACCGATCGTTTGTTTCAAATCTGAGCCAACTAGCTCAAAACTAGGCGCTAAAATGTCCTGCCAAAGTCACATAGGTCGTCATATTACAATTTAGTCAATAAAGGCCTCCTACTGGAGAGAAACCGAGTGCTTTGACGCTCGCTGTTCGGCCCCACAGCTGTCCAGAGACTCGTGGGAGGCCTCCTCTGAAAGCTGGATTCCCACCGATCGTTTGTTTCAAATCTTAGCCCAGTACCTGAAAAGTAGGCGCAAAAAAGTCCTGCCAAAATCACATAGGTTGTCATGTTACAATTTAGTCAATAAAGGCCTACGACTGGAGAGAAACCGAGTGCTTTGACGCTCGCCGTTCGGCCCCACGACCTCTGAGAGGTTTGGAAGAGGCCTCCTCTGATAGCTGGATTCCCACCAATCGTTTGTTTCAAATCTTAGCCCAGTAGCTGAAAAGTAGGCGCTAAAAAGTCCTGCCAAAATCACATAGGTCGTCATGTTACAATTTACTCAATAAAGGCCAACTATTGGAGAGAAACCGAGTGCTTTGACTCTCGCCGTTCGGCCCCACAGCCGTCCAGAGACTCGGGGGAGGCCTCCCCTGAAAGCTGGATTCCCACTGATCGTTTGTTTCAAATCTTAGCCCACTAGCTCAAAAGTAAGCGCTAAAAAGTCCTGCCGAAGTCACATAGGTCGTCATGTTACAATTTAGTCAATTAAAGCCAACTACTGGAGCCAAACCGAGTGCTTTGACGCTTGCCGTTCGGCCTCACGAGCTCCGAGAGGCTTGGAAGAGGCCTCCCTTGAAAGCTGGATTCCCAAGGCTTGTCTGTGTAAATTCCTAGCCCGCTAGGCAGAAAATAAACGACCTAAAGTCGTGCCGAAGTCAAATCGGTCGTCATGGTACTCGAGCGAAACCGAGTGCTTTAACGCTCGCCGCTCGGCCCCACAGCCGTCCAGAGACTCGGGGGAGGTCTCCCCTGAAAGCTGGATTCCCACCGATCGCTTGTTTCAAATCTTAGCCCACTAGCTCAAAACTAGGCGCTAAAATGTCCTGCCAAAGTCACATAGGTCGTCATGTTACAATTTAGTCAATAAAGGCCTACTACTGGAGCGAAACCGAGTGCTTTGACGCTCGCCGTTAGGCCCCACGACCTCTGAGAGGCTTGGAAGTGGCCTCCCCTGAAAGCTGGATTCCCAAGGATTGTCTGAGTAAATTCCTAGCCCGCTAGGCTGAAATTAAGCGACCTAAAGTCATGCCAAAGTCAAATCGGTCGTCATGGTACTCGAGCGAAACTGAGTGCTTTAACGCTCGCCGCTCGGCCCCACAGCCGTCCAGAGACTCGTGGGAGGTCTCCCCTGAAAGCTGGATTCCCACCAATCGTTTGTTTCAAATCTTAGCCCACTAGCTCAAAACTAGGCGCTAAAATGTCCTGCCAAAGTCACATAGGTCGTCATGTTACAATTTAGTAAATAAAGGCCTACTACTGGAGAGAAACCGAGTGCTTTGACGCTCGCCGTTCGGCCCCACAGCCGTCCAGAGACTCGGGGGGAGGCCTCCCCTGAAAGCTGGATTCCCACCGATCATTTGTTTCAAATCTTAGCCCACTAGCTCAAAAGCAAGCGCTAAAAAGTCCTGCCAAAGTCACATAGGTCGTCATGTTACAATTTAGTCAATAAAAGCCGACTACTGGAGCAAAACCGAGTGCTTTGACGCTCGCCGTTCGGCCCCACGACCTCTGAGAGGCTTGGAAGAGGCCTCCTCTGATAGCTGGATTCCCACCGATCGTTTATTTCAAATCTTAGCCAAGTAGCCGAAAAGTAGGCGCTAAAAAGTCCTGCCAAAATCACATAGGTCGTCATGTTACAATTTAGTCAATAAAGGCCTACTACTGGAGAGAAACCGAGTGCTTTGACGCTCGCCGTTCGGCCCCACAGCCGTCCAGAGACTCGGGGGAGGCCTCCCCTGAAAGCTGGATTCCCACCGATCGTTTGTTTCAAATCTTAGCCCACTAGCTAAAAAGTAAGCGCTAAAAAGTCCTGCCAAAGTAACATAGGTCGTCATGTTACAATTTAGTCAATAAAGGCCTACTACTGGAGTGAAACCGAGTGCTTCGACGCTCGCCGTTCGGCCCCACGAGCTCCGAGAGGCTTGGAAGAGGCCTCCCTTGAAAGCTGGATTCCCACCGATCGTTTGTTTCAAATCTTAGCCCACTAGTTCAAAAGTAGGCGCTAAAAAGTCCTGCCAAAGTCACATAGATCATCATGTTACAATTTAGTCAATAAAGGCCTACTACTGGAGCGAAACCGAGTGCTTTGACGCTCGCCGTTCGGCCCCACGACCTCCGAAAGGCTTGGAAGAGGCCTCCCCTGAAAGCTGGATTCCCACCGATCGTTTATTTCAAATCTTAGCCAAGTAGCTGAAAAGTAGGCGCTAAAAAGTCCTGCCAAAATTACATAGGTCGTCATGTTACAATTTAGTCAATAAAGGCCTACTACTGGAGTGAAACAGAGTGCTTCGACGCTCGCCGTTCGGCCCCACGAGCTCCGAGAGGCTTGGAAGAGGCCTCCCTTGAAAGCTGGATTCCCACGGCTTGTCTGTGTGAATTCCTAGCCCGCTCGGCTGAAGTTAAGCGACCTAAAGTCGTGCCGAAGTCAAATCGGTCGTCATGGTACTCGAGCGAAACTGAGTGCTTTAACGCTCGCCGCTCGGCCCCACAGCTGACCAGAGACTCGGAGGAGGCCTCGTACATGAAAACTGGATTCCCACCGATCGTTTGTTTCAAATCTTAGCCCGCTAGCTCAAACGTAAGCGCTAAAAAGTCCTGCCAAAATCACATAGGTCGTCATGTTACAATTTAGTCAATAAAGGCCTATTACTGGACCGAAACAGAGTGCTTTAACGCTCGCCGCTCGGCCCCACAGCTGTCCAGAGACTCGGGGGAGGCCTCCCCTGAAAGCTGGTTTCCCACCGATCGTTTGTTTCAAATCTTAACCCACTAGATCAAAAGTAAGCGCTAAAAAGTCCTGCCAAAGTCACATAGGTTGTCATGTTACAATTTAGTCAATAAAGGCCTACTACTGGAGTGAAACCGAGTGCTTCGACGCTCGCCGTTCGGCCCCACGAGCTCCGAGAGGCTTGGAAGAGGCCTCCCTTGAAAGCTGGATTCCCATGGCTTGTCTGTGTGAATTCAGAGCCCGCTCGGCTGAAGTTAAGCGACCTAAAGTCGTGCCGAAGTCAAATCGGTCGTCATGGTACTCGAGCGAAACTGAGTGCTTTAACGCTCGCCGCTCGGCCCCACAGCCGACCAGAGACTCGGAGGAGGCCTCGTCTGAAAACTGGATTCCCACTGATCGTTTGTTTCAAATCTTAGCCCACGAGCTCAAAAGTAAGCGCTAAAAAGTTCTGCCAAAGTCACATAGGTTGTCATGTTACAATTTAGTCAAGAAAGGCCTACTACTGGAGCGAAACCGAGTGCTTCGACGCTCGCCGTTCGGCCCCACGACCTCCGAGAGGCTTGGAAGAGGCCTCCCTTGAAAGCTGGATTCCCAAGGCTTGTCTGTGTGAATTCCTAGCCCGCTCGGCTGAAATTAAGCGACCAAAAGTTGTGCCGAAGTCAAATCGGTCGTCATGGTACTTGAGCGAAACTGAATGCTTTAACGCTTGCCGCTCGGCCCCAGAGCCGTCCAGAGACTCGGGGGAGGCCTCCCCTGAAAGCTGGATTCCCATCAATCGTTTGTTTAAAATCTTAGCCCACTAGCTCAAAAGTAAGCGCTAAAATGTCCTGCCAAAGTCACATAGGTCGTCATGTTACAATTTAGTGAATAAAGGCCTACTACTGGAGCGAAACCGAGTGCATTGACGCTCGCCGTTCGGCCCCACGACCTCTGAGAGTCTTGGAAGAGGCCTCCCCTGAAAGCTGGATTCCCAAGGATTGTCTGTGTGAATTCCTAGCCCGCTAGGCGGAAATTAAGTGACCTAAAGTCGTGCCTAAGTCAAATCGGTCGTCATGGTACTCGAGCGAAACTGAGTGCTTTAACGCTCGCCGCTCAGCCAAACAGCCGTCCAAAGACTCGGGGGTGGCCTCCCCTGAAAGCTGGATTCCCACCAATCCTTTGTTTCAAATCTTAGCCCACTAGCTCAAAAGTAAGCGCTAAAAAGTCCTGCCAAAGTCACATAGGTTGTCATGTTACAATTTAGTCAATAAAGGCCTACTACTGGACCGAAACTGAGTGCTTTGACGCTCGCCGTTCGGCCCCACGACCTCTGAGAGGCTTGGAAGAGGCCTCCTCTGAAAGCTGGATTCCCACCGATCGTTTATTTCAAATCTTAGCCCACTAGCTCAAAAGTAAGCGCTAAAAAGTCCTGCCAAAGTCACATAGGTTGTCATGTTACAATTTAGTCAATAAAGGCCTATTAGTGGACCGAAACAGAGTGCTTTAACGCTCGCCGCTCGGCCCCACAGCTGTCCAGAGACTCGGTGGAGGCCTCCCCTGAAAGCTGGATTCCCACCGATCGTTTGTTTAAAATCTTAGCCCACTAGCTCAAAAGTAAGCGCTAAAATGTCCTGCCAAAGTCACATAGGTCGTGATGTTACAATTTAGTGAATAAAGGCCTACTACTGGAGCGAAACCGAGTCCATTGACGCTCGCCGTTCGGCCCCACGACCTCTGAGAGGCTTGGAAGAGGCCTCCCCTGAAAGCTGGATTCCCAAGGATTGTCTGTGTGAATTCCTAGCCCGCTAGGCTGAAATTAAGTGACCTAAAGTCGTGCCGAAGTCAAATCGGTCGTAATGGTATTCGAGCGAAACTGAGTGCTTTAACGCTCGCCACTCGGCCCCACAGCCGTCCAGACACTCGGGGGAGGCCTCCCCTGAAAGCTGGATTCCCACCGATCGTTCTTTTCAAATCTTAGCCCACTAGCTCAAAAGTAAGCCCTAAAAAGTCCTGCCAAAGTCACATAGGTTGTCATGTTACAATTTAGTCAATAAAGGCCTACTACTGGACCGAAACTGAGTGCTTTGACGCTCGCCGTTCGGCCCCACGACCTCCGAGAGGCTTGGAAGAAGCCTCCCCTGAAAGCTGGATTCCCACCGATCGTTTATTTCAAATCTTAGCCAAGTAGCCGAAAAGTAGGCGCTAAAAAGTCCTGCCAAAATCACATAGGTCGTCATGTTACAATTTAGTCAATAAAGGCCTACTACTGGAGAGAAACCGAGTGCTTTGACGCTCGCCGTTCGGCCCCACAGCCGTCCAGAGACTCGGGGGAGGCCTCCCCTGAAAGCTGGATTCCCACCGATCGTTTGTTTCAAATCTTAGCCCACTAGCTAAAAAGTAAGCGCTAAAAAGTCCTGCCAAAGTAACATAGGTCGTCATGTTACAATTTAGTCAATAAAGGCCTACTACTGGAGTGAAACCGAGTGCTTCGACGCTCGCCGTTCGGCCCCACGAGCTCCGAGAGGCTTGGAAGAGGCCTCCCTTGAAAGCTGGATTCCCACCGATCGTTTGTTTCAAATCTTAGCCCACTAGTTCAAAAGTAGGCGCTAAAAAGTCCTGCCAAAGTCACATAGATCATCATGTTACAATTTAGTCAATAAAGGCCTACTACTGGAGCGAAACCGAGTGCTTTGACGCTCGCCGTTCGGCCCCACGACCTCCGAAAGGCTTGGAAGAGGCCTCCCCTGAAAGCTGGATTCCCACCGATCGTTTATTTCAAATCTTAGCCAAGTAGCTGAAAAGTAGGCGCTAAAACGTCCTGCCAAAATCACATAGGTCGTCATGTTACAATTTAGTCAATAAAGGCCTACTACTGGAGAGAAACCGAGTGCTTTGACGCTCGCCGTTCGGCCCCACAGCCGTCCACAGACTCGGGGGAGGCCTCCCCTGAAAGCTGGATTCCCACCGATCGTTTGTTTCAAATCTTAGCCCACTAGCTAAAAAGTAAGCGCTAAAAAGTCCCGCCAAAGTAACATAGGTCGTCATGTTACAATTTAGTCAATAAAGGCCTACTACTGGAGTGAAACAGAGTGCTTCGACGCTCGCCGTTCGGCCCCACGAGCTCCGAGAGGCTTGGAAGAGGCCTCCCTTGAAAGCTGGATTCCCACGGCTTGTCTGTGTGAATTCCTAGCCCGCTCGGCTGAAGTTAGGCGACCTAAAGTCGTGCCGAAGTCAAATCGGTCGTCATGGTACTCGAGCGAAACTGAGTGCTTTAACGCTCGCCGCTCGGCCCCACAGCTGACCAGAGACTCGGAGGAGGCCTCGTCTGAAAACTGGATTCCCACCGATCGTTTGTTTCAAATCTTAGCCCACTAGCTCAAAAGTAAGCGCTAAAAAGTTCTGCCAAAGTCACATAGGTTGTCATGTTACAATTTAGTCAAGAAAGGCCTACTACTGGAGCGAAACCGAGTGCTTCGACGCTCGCCGTTCGGCCCCACGACCTCCGAGAGGCTTGGAAGAGGCCTCCCTTGAAAGCTGGATTCCCAAGGCTTGTCTGTGTGAATTCCTAGCCCGCTCGGCTGAAATTAAGCGACCTAAAGTTGTGCAGAAGTCAAATCGGTCGTCATGGTACTTGAGCGAAACTGAGTGCTTTAACGCTTGCCGCTCGGCCCCACAGCCGTCCAGAGACTCGGGGGAGGCCTCCCCTGAAAGCTGGATTCCCATCGATCGTTTGTTTAAAATCTTAGCCCACTAGCTCAAAAGTAAGCGCTAAAATGTCCTGCCAAAGTCACATAGGTCGTCATGTTACAATTTAGTGAATAAAGGCCTACTACAGGAACGAAACCGAGTGCATTGACGCTCGCCGTTCGGCCCCACGACTTCTGAGAGGCTTGGAAGAGGCCTCCCCTGAAAGCTGGATTCCCAAGGATTGTCTGTGTGAATCCCTAGCCCGCTAGGCTGAAATTAAGCGACCTAAAGTCGTGCCGAAGTCAAATTGGTCGTAATGGTATTCGAGCGAAACTGAGTACTTTAACGCTCGCCACTCGGCCCCACAGCCGTCCAGAGACTCGGGGGAAGCATCCCCTGAAAGCTGGATTCCCACCGATCGTTTGTTTCAAATCTTAGCCCACTAGCTCAAAAGTAAGCGCTAAAAAGTCCTGCCAAAGTCACATAGGTTGTCATGTTACAATTTAGTCAATAAAGGCCTACTACTGGACCGAAACAGAGTGCTTTGACGCTCGCCGTTCGGCCCCACGACCTCCGAAAGGCTTGGAAGAGGCCTCCCCTGAAAGTTGGATTCCCACCGATCGTTTATTTCAAATCTTAGCCAAGTAGCCGAAAAGTAAGCGCTAAAAAGTCCTGCCAAAATCACATAGGTCGTCATGTTACAATTTAGTCAATAAAGGCCTACTACTGGAGCGAAACCGAGTGCTTTGACGCTCGCCGTTCGTACCCACGACCTCTGAGAGGCTTGGAGGAGGCCTCCCCTGAAAGCTGGTTTCCCAAGGATTGTCTGTGTGAATTACTAGCCCGCTAGCTCAAACGTAAGCGCTAAAAAGTGCTGCCAAAATCACATAGGTCGTCATGTTACAATTTAGTCAATAAAGGCCTATTACTGGACCGAAACAGAGTGCTTTAACGCTCGCCGCTCGGCCCCACAGCTGTCCAGAGACTCGGGGGAGGCCTCCCCTGAAAGCTGGTTTCCCACCGATCGTTTGTTTCAAATCTTAACCCACTAGATCAAAAGTAAGCGCTAAAAAGTCCTGCCAAAGTCACATAGGTTGTCATGTTACAATTTAGTCAATAAAGGCCTACTACTGGAGTGAAACCGAGTGCTTCGACGCTCGCCGTTCGGCCCCACGAGCTCCGAGAGGCTTGGAAGAGGCCTCCCTTGAAAGCTGGATTCCCACGGCTTGTCTGTGTGAATTCCGAGCCCGCTCGGCTGAAGTTAAGCGACCTAAAGTCGTGCCGAAGTCAAATCGGTCGTCATGGTACTCGAGCGAAACTGAGTGCTTTAACGCTCGCCGCTCGGCCCCACAGTCGACCAGAGACTCGGAGGAGGCCTCGTCTGAAAACTGGATTCCCACTGATCGTTTGTTTCAAATCTTAGCCCACGAGCTCAAAAGTAAGCGCTAAAAAGTTCTGCCAAAGTCACATAGGTTGTCATGTTACAATTTAGTCAAGAAAGGCCTACTACTGGAGCGAAACCGAGTGCTTCGACGCTCGCCGTTCGGCCCCACGACCTCCGAGAGGCTTGGAAGAGGCCTCCCTTGAAAGGTGGATTCCCAAGGCTTGTCTGTGTGAATTCCTAGCCCGCTCGGCTGAAATTAAGCGACCAAAAGTTGTGCCGAAGTCAAATCGGTCGTCATGGTACTTGAGCGAAACTGAGTGCTTTAACGCTCGCCGCTCGGCCACACAGCCGTCCAAAGACTCGGGGGTGGCCTCCCCTGAAAGCTGGATTCCCATCAATCGTTTGTTTAAAATCTTAGCCCACTAGCTCAAAAGTAAGCGCTAAAATGTCCTGCCAAAGTCACATAGGTCGTCATGTTACAATTTAGTGAATAAAGGCCTACTACTGGAGCGAAACCGAGTGCATTGACGCTCGCCGTTCGGCCCCACGACCTCTGAGAGTCTTGGAAGAGGCCTCCCCTGAAAGCTGGATTCCCAAGGATTGTCTGTGTGAATTCCTAGCCTGCTAGGCGGAAATTAAGTGACCTAAAGCCGTGCCTAAGTCAAATCGGTCGTCATGGTACTCGAGCGAAACTGAGTGCTTTAACGCTCGCCGCTCGGCCACACAGCCGTCCAAAGACTCGGGGGTGGCCTCCCCTGAAAGCTGGATTCCCACCAATCCTTTGTTTCAAATCTTAGCCCACTAGCTCAAAAGTAAGCACTAAAAAGTCCTGCCAAAGTCACATAGGTTGTCATGTTACAATTTAGTCAATAAAGGCCTACTACTGGACCGAAACTGAGTGCTTTGACGCTCGCCATTCGGCCCCACGACCTCTGAGAGGCTTGGAAGAGGCCTCCTCTGAAAGCTGGATTCCCACCGATCGTTTATTTCAAATCTTAGCCAAGTAGCTGAAAAGTAGGCGCTAAAAAGTCCTGCCAAAATCACATAGGTCGTCATGTTACAATTTAGTCAATAAAGGCCTATTAGTGGACCGAAACAGAGTGCTTTAACGCTCGCCGCTCGGCCCCACAGCTGTCCAGAGACTCGGTGGAGGCCTCCCCTGAAAGCTGGATTCCCACCGATCGTTTGTTTAAAATCTTAGCCCACTAGCTCAAAAGTAAGCGCTAAAATGTCCTGCCAAAGTCACATAGGTCGTCATGTTACAATTTAGTGAATAAAGGCCTACTACTGGAGCGAAACCGAGTCCATTGACGCTCGCCGTTCTGCCCCACGACCTCTGAGAGGCTTGGAAGAGGCCTCCCCTGAAAGCTGGATTCCCAAGGATTGTCTGTGTTAATTCCTAGCCCGCTAGGCTGAAATTAAGTGACCTAAAGTCGTGCCGAAGTCAAATCGGTCGTAATGGTATTCGAGCGAAACTGAGTGCTTTAACGCTCGCCACTCGGCCCCACAGCCGTCCAGACACTCGGGGGAGGCCTCCCCTGAAAGCTGGATTCCCACGGATCGTTCTTTTCAAATCTTAGCCCACTAGCTCAAAAGTAAGCCCTAAAAAGTCCTGCCAAAGTCACATGGGTTGTCATGTTACAATTTAGTCAATAAAGGCCTACTACTGGACCGAAACTGAGTGCTTTGACGCTCGCCGTTCGGCCCCACGACCTCCGAGAGGCTTGGAAGAAGCCTCCCCTGAAAGCTGGATTCCCACCGATCGTTTATTTCAAATCTTAGCCAAGTAGCCGAAAAGTAGGCGCTAAAAAGTCCTGCCAAAATCACATAGGTCGTCATGTTACAATTTAGTCAATAAAGGCCTACTACTGGAGAGAAACCGAGTGCTTTGACGCTCGCCGTTCGGCCCCACAGCCGTCCAGAGACTCGGGGGAGGCCTCCCCTAAAAGCTGGATTCCCACCGATCGTTTGTTTCAAATCTTAGCCCACTAGCTAAAAAGTAAGCACTAAAAAGTCCTGCCAAAGTAACATAGGTCGTCATGTTACAATTTAGTCAATAAAGGCCTACTACTGGAGCGAAACCGAGTGCTTCGACGCTCGCCGTTCGGCCCCACGACCTCCGAGAGGCTTGGAAGAGGCCTCCCTTGAAAGCTGGATTCCCAAGGCTTGTCTGTGTGAATTCCTAGCCCGCTCGGCTGAAATTAAGCGACCAAAAGTTGTGCCGAAGTCAAATCGGTCGTCATGGTACTTGAGCGAAACTGAGTGCTTTAACGCTTGCCGCTCGGCCCCAGAGCCGTCCAGAGACTCGGGGGAGGCCTCCCCTGAAAGCTGGATTCCCATCAATCGTTTGTTTAAAATCTTAGCCCACTAGCTCAAAAGTAAGCGCTAAAATGTCCTGCCAAAGTCACATAGGTCGTCATGTTACAATTTAGTGAATAAAGGCCTACTACTGGAGCGAAACCGAGTGCATTGACGCTCGCCGTTCGGCCCCACGACCTCTGAGAGTCTTGGAAGAGGCCTCCCCTGAAAGCTGGATTCCCAAGGATTGTCTGTGTGAATTCCTAGCCCGCTAGGCGGAAATTAAGTGACCTAAAGTCGTGCCTAAGTCAAATCGGTCGTCATGGTACTCGAGCGAAACTGAGTGCTTTAACGCTCGCCGCTCGGCCACACAGCCGTCCAAAGACTCGGGGGTGGCCTCCCCTGAAAGCTGGATTCCCACCAATCCTTTGTTTCAAATCTTAGCCCACTAGCTCAAAAGTAAGCACTAAAAAGTCCTGCCAAAGTCACATAGGTTGTCATGTTACAATTTAGTCAATAAAGGCCTACTACTGGACCGAAACTGAGTGCTTTGACGCTCGCCGTTCGGCCCCACGACCTCTGAGAGGCTTGGAAGAGGCCTCCTCTGAAAGCTGGATTCCCACCGATCGTTTATTTCAAATCTTAGCCAAGTAGCTGAAAAGTAGGCGCTAAAAAGTCCTGCCAAAATCACATAGGTCGTCATGTTACAATTTAGTCAATAAAGGCCTATTAGTGGACCGAAACAGAGTGCTTTAACGCTCGCCGCTCGGCCCCACAGCTGTCCAGAGACTCGGTGGAGGCCTCCCCTGAAAGCTGGATTCCCACCGATCGTTTGTTTAAAATCTTAGCCCACTAGCTCAAAAGTAAGCGCTAAAATGTCCTGCCAAAGTCACATAGGTCGTCATGTTACAATTTAGTGAATAAAGGCCTACTACTGGAGCGAAACCGAGTCCATTGACGCTCGCCGTTCAGCCCCACGACCTCTGAGAGGCTTGGAAGAGGCCTCCCCTGAAAGCTGGATTCCCAAGGATTGTCTGTGTGAATTCCTAGCCCGCTAGGCTGAAATTAAGTGACCTAAAGTCGTGCCGAAGTCAAATCGGTCGTAATGGTATTCGAGCGAAACTGAGTGCTTTAACGCTCGCCACTCGGCCCCACAGCCGTCCAGACACTCGGGGGAGGCCTCCCCTGAAAGCTGGATTCCCACGGATCGTTCTTTTCAAATCTTAGCCCACTAGCTCAAAAGTAAGCCCTAAAAAGTCCTGCCAAAGTCACATGGGTTGTCATGTTACAATTTAGTCAATAAAGGCCTACTACTGGACCGAAACTGAGTGCTTTGACGCTCGCCGTTCGGCCCCACGACCTCCGAGAGGCTTGGAAGAAGCCTCCCCTGAAAGCTGGATTCCCACCGATCGTTTATTTCAAATCTTAGCCAAGTAGCCGAAAAGTAGGCGCTAAAAAGTCCTGCCAAAATCACATAGGTCGTCATGTTACAATTTAGTCAATAAAGGCCTACTACTGGAGAGAAACCGAGTGCTTTGACGCTCGCCGTTCGGCCCCACAGCCGTCCAGAGACTCGGGGGAGGCCTCCCCTAAAAGCTGGATTCCCACCGATCGTTTGTTTCAAATCTTAGCCCACTAGCTAAAAAGTAAGCACTAAAAAGTCCTGCCAAAGTAACATAGGTCGTCATGTTACAATTTAGTCAATAAAGGCCTACTACTGGAGTGAAACCGAGTGCTTCGACGCTCGCCGTTCGGCCCCACGAGCTCCGAGAGGCTTGGAAGAAGCCTCCCTTGAAAGCTGGATTCCCACGGCTTGTCTGTGTGAATTCCTAGCCCGCTCGGCTGAAGTTAAGCGACCTAAAGTCGTGCCGAAGTCAAATCGGTCGTCATGGTACTCGAGCGAAACTGAGTGCTTTAACGCTTGCCGCTCGGCCCCACAGCCGTCCAGAGACTCGGGGGAGGCCTCCCCTGAAAGCTGGATTCCCATCGATCGTTTGTTTAAAATCTTAGCCCACTAGCTCAAAAGTAAGCGCTAAAATGTCCTGCCAAAGTCACATAGGTCGTCATGTTACAATTTAGTGAATAAAGGCCTACTACAGGAGCGAAAACGAGTGCATTGACGCTCGCCGTTCGGCCCCATGACCTCTGAGTGGCTTGGAAGAGGCCTCCCCTGAAAGCTGGATTCCCAAGGATTGTCTGTGTGAATCCCTAGCCCGCTAGGCTGAAATTAAGTGACCTAAAGTCGTGCCGAAGTCAAATCGGTCGTAATGGTATTCGAGCGAAACTGAGTACTTTAACGCTCGCCACTCGGCCCCACAGCCGTCCAGAGACTCGGGGGAGGCCTCCCCTGAAAGCTGGATTCCCACCGATCGTTTGTTTCAAATCTTAGCCCACTAGCTCAAAAGTAAGCGCTAAAAAGTCCTGCCAAAGTCACATAGGTTGTCATGTTACAATTTAGTCAATAAAGGCCTACTACTGGACCGAAACCGAGTGCTTTGACGCTCGCCGTTCGGCCCCACGACCTCCGAAAGGCTTGGAAGAGGCCTCCCCTGAAAGCTGGATTCCCACCGATCGTTTATTTCAAATCTTAGGAAAGTAGCTGAAAAGTAGGCGCTAAAACGTCCTGCCAAAATCACATAGGTCGTCATGTTACAATTTAGTCAATAAAGGCCTACTACTGGAGAGAAACCGAGTGCTTTGACGCTCGCCGTTCGGCCCCACAGCCGTGCAGAGACTCCGGGGAGGCCTCCCCTGAAAGCTGGATTCCCACCGATCGTTTGTTTCAAATCTTAGCCCACTAGCTAAAAAGTAAGCGTTAAAAAGTCCTGCCAAAGTAACATAGGTCGTCATGTTACAATTTAGTCAATAAAGGCCTACTACTGGAGCGAAACCGAGTCCATTGACGCTCGCCGTTCGGCCCCACGACCTCTGAGAGGCTTGGAAGAGGCCTCCCTTGAAAGCTGGATTCCCAAGGATTGTCTGTGTGAATTCCTAGCCCGCTAGGCTGAAATTAAGCGACCTAAAGTCGTGCCGAAGTCAAATCGGTCGTCATGGTACTCGAGCGAAACTGAGTGCTTTAACGCTCGCCGCTCGGCCCCACAGCCGTCCAGAGACTCGGGGGGGCCTCCCCTGAAAGCTGGATTCCCACCGATCGTTTGTTTCAAATCTGATCCAACTAGCTCAAAACTAGGCGCTAAAATGTCCTGCCAAAGTCACATAGGTCGTCATGTTACAATTTAGTCAATAAAGGCCTCCAACTGGAGAGAAACCGAGTTCTTTGACGCTCGCCGTTCGGCCCCACAGCTGTCCAGAGACTCGGGGGAGGCCTCCCCTGAAAGCTGGATTCCCACCGATCGTTTGTTTCAAATCTTAGCCCAGTAGCTGAAAAGTAGGCGCAAAAAAGTCCTGCCAAAATCACATAGGTTGTCATGTTACAATTTAGTCAATAAAGGCCTACGACTGGAGAGAAACCGAGTGCTTTGACGCTCGCCGTTCGGCCCCACGACCTCTGAGAGGCTTGGAAGAGGCCTCCTCTGATAGCTGGATTCCCACCGATCGTTTATTTCAAATCTTAGCCAAGTAGCTGAAAAGTAGTCGCTAAAACGTCCTGCCAAAATCACATAGGTCGTCATGTTACAATTTAGTCAATAAAGGCCTACTACTGGAGAGAAACCGAGTGCTTTGACGCTCGCCGTTCGGCCCCACAGCCGTGCAGAGACTCCGGGGAGGCCTCCCCTGAAAGCTGGATTCCCACCGATCGTTTGTTTCAAATCTTAGCCCACTAGCTAAAAAGTAAGCGTTAAAAAGTCCTGCCAAAGTAACATAGGTCGTCATGTTACAATTTAGTCAATAAAGGCCTACTACTGGAGCGAAACCGAGTCCATTGACGCTCGCCGTTCGGCCCCACGACCTCTGAGAGGCTTGGAAGAGGCCTCCCTTGAAAGCTGGATTCCCAAGGATTGTCTGTGTGAATTCCTAGCCCGCTAGGCTGAAATTAAGCGACCTAAAGTCGTGCCGAAGTCAAATCGGTCGTCATGGTACTCGAGCGAAACTGAGTGCTTTAACGCTCGCCGCTCGGCCCCACAGCCGTCCAGAGACTCGGGGGGGCCTCCCCTGAAAGCTGGATTCCCACCGATCGTTTGTTTCAAATCTGATCCAACTAGCTCAAAACTAGGCGCTAAAATGTCCTGCCAAAGTCACATAGGTCGTCATGTTACAATTTAGTCAATAAAGGCCTCCAACTGGAGAGAAACCGAGTGCTTTGACGCTCGCCGTTCGGCCCCACAGCTGTCCAGAGACTCGGGGGAGGCCTCCCCTGAAAGCTGGATTCCCACCGATCGTTTGTTTCAAATCTTAGCCCAGTAGCTGAAAAGTAGGCGCAAAAAAGTCCTGCCAAAATCACATAGGTTGTCATGTTACAATTTAGTCAATAAAGGCCTACGACTGGAGAGAAACCGAGTGCTTTGACGCTCGCCGTTCGGCCCCACGACCTCTGAGAGGCTTGGAAGAGGCCTCCTCTGATAGCTGGATTCCCACCGATCGTTTGTTTCAAATCTTAGCCCAGTAGCTGAAAAGTAGGCGCTAAAAAGTCCTGCCAAAATCACATAGGTCGTCATGTTACAATTTACTCAATAAAGGCCAACTACTGGAGAGAAACCGAGTGCTTTGACTCTCGCCGTTCGCCCCCACAGCCGTCCAGAAACTCGGGGGAGGCCTCCCCTGAAAGCTGGATTCCCACCGATCGTTTGTTTCAAATCTTAGCCCACTAGCTCAAAAGCAAGCGCTAAAAAGTCCTGCCAAAGTCACATAGGTCGTCATGTTACAATTTAGTCAATAAAAGCCGACTACTGGAGCAAAACCGAGTGCTTTGACGCTCGCCGTTCGGCCTCACGAGCTCCGAGAGGCTAGGAAGAGGCCTCCCTTGAAAGCTGGATTCCCAAGGCTTGTCTGTGTTAATTCCTAGCCCGCTAGGCAGAAAATAAACGACCTAAAGTCGTGCCGAAGTCAAATCGGTCGTCATGGTACTCGAGAAAAACTGAGTGCTTTAACGCTCGCCGCTCGGCCCCACAGCCGTCCAGAGACTCGGGGGGGCCTCCCCTGAAAGCTGGATTCCCACCGATCGTTTGTTTCAAAGCTGAGCCAACTAGCTCAAAACTAGGCGCTAAAATGTCCTGCCAAAGTCACATAGGTCGTCATGTTACAATTTAGTCAATAAAGGCCTCCTACTGGAGAGAAACCGAGTGCTTTGACGCACGCCGTTCGGCCCCACAGCTGTCCAGAGACTCGGGGGAGGCCTCCCCTGAAAGCTGGATTCCCACCGATCGTTTGTTTCAAATCTTAGCCCAGTAGCTGAAAAGTAGGTGCAAAAAAGTCCTGCCAAAATCACATAGGTTGTCATGTTACAATTTAGTCAATAAAGGCCTACGACTGGAGAGAAACCGAGTGCTTTGACGCTCGCCGTTCGGCCCCACGACCTCTGAGAGGCTTGGAGGAGGCCTCCTCTGATAGCTGGATTCCCACCAATCGTTTGTTTCAAATCTTAGCCCAGTAGCTGAAAAGTAGGCGCTAAAAAGTCCTGCCAAAATCACATAGGTCGTCATGTTACAATTTACTCAATAAAGGCCAACTACTGGAGAGAAACCGAGTGCTTTGACTCTCGCCGTTCGCCCCCACAGCCGTCCACAGACTCGGGGGAGGCCTCCCCTGAAAGCTGGATTCCCACCGATCGTTTGTTTCAAATCTTAGCCCACTAGCTCAAAAGCAAGCGCTAAAAAGTCCTGCCAAAGTCACATAAGTCGTCATATTACAATTTAGTCAATAAAAGCCGACTACTGGAGCAAAACCGAGTGCTTTGACGCTCGCCGTTCGGCCTCACGAGCTCCGAGAGGCTTGGAAGAGGCCTCCCTTGAAAGCTGGATTCCCAAGGCTTGTCTGTGTAAATTCCTAGCCCGCTAGGCAGAAAATAAACGACCTAAAGTCGTGCCGAAGTCAAATCGGTCGTCATGGTACTCGAGCGAAACGGAGTGCTTTAACGCACGCCGCTCGGCCCCACAGCCGTCCAGAGACTCGGGGGGGCCTCCCCTGAAAGCTGGATTCCTACCGATCGTTTGTTTCAAATCTGAGCCAACTAGCTCAAAACTAGGCGCTAAAATGTCCTGCCAAAGTCACATAGGTCGTCATGTTACAATTTAGTCAATAAAGGCCTCCTACTGGAGAGAAACCGAGTGCTTTGACGCTCGCCGTTCGGCCCCACAGCTGTCCAGAGACTCGGGGGAGGCCTCCCCTGAAAGCTGGATTCCCACCGATCGTTTGTTTCAAATCTTAGCCCAGTAGCTGAAAAGTAGGCGCAAAAAAGTCCTGCCAAAATCACATAGGTTGTCATGTTACAATTTAGTCAATAAAGGCCTACGACTGGAGAGAAACTGAGTGCTTTGACGCTCGCCGTTCGGCCCCACGACCTCTGAGAGGCTTGGAAGAGGCCTCCTCTGATAGCTGGATTCCCACCAATCGTTTGTTTCAAATCTTAGCCCAGTAGCTGAAAAGTAGGCGCTAAAAAGTCCTGCCAAAATCACATAGGTCGTCATGTTACAATTTACTCAATAAAGGCCAACTACTGGAGAGAAACCGAGTGCTTTGACTCTCGCCGTTCGCCCCCACAGCAATCCAGAGACTCGGGGGAGACCTCCCCTGAAAGCTGGATTCCCACCGATCGTTTGTTTCAAATCTTAGCCCACTAGCTCAAAAGCAAGCGCTAAAAAGTCCTGCCAAAGTCACATAGGTCGTCATGTTACAATTTAGTCAATAAAAGCCGACTACTGGAGCAAAACCGAGTGCTTTGACGCTCGCCGTTCGGCCTCACGAGCTCCGAGAGGCTTGGAAGAGGCCTCCCTTGAAAGCGGGATTCCCAAGTCTTGTCTGTGTAAATTCCTAGCCCGCTAGGCAGAAAAAAAAACGACCTAAAGTCGTGCCGAAGTCAAATCGGTCGTCATGGTAGTCGAGTGAAACTGAGTGCTTTAACGCTCGCCGCTCGGCCCCACAGCCGTCCAGAGACTCGGGGGAGGCCTCCCCTGAAAGCTGGATTCCCACCGATCGTTTGTTTCAAATCTTAGCCCACTAGCTCAAAACTAGGCGCTAAAATGTCCTGCCAAAATCACATAGGTCGTCATGTTACAATTTAGTCAATAAAGGCCTACTACTGGAGAGAAACCGAATGCTTTGACGCTCGCCGTTCGGGCCCACAGCCGTCCAGAGACTCGGGGGTGGCCTCCCCTGAAAGCTGGATTCCCACCGATCGTTTGTTTAAAATCTTAGCCCACTAGCTCAAAAGTAAGCGCTAAAAAGTCCTGCCAAAGTCACATAGGTCGTCATGTTACAATTTAGTCAATAAAGGCCTACTACTGGAGCGAAACCGAGTGCTTTGACGCTCGCCGTTCGGCCTCACGAGCTCCGAGAGGCTTGGAAGAGGCCTCCCTTGAAAGCTGGATTCCCAAGTCTTGTCTGTGTAAATTCCTAGCCCGCTAGGCAGAAAAAAAAACGACCTAAAGTCGTGCCGAAGTCAAATCGGTCGTCATGGTACTCGAGCGAAACTGAGTGCTTTAACGCTCGCCGCTCGGCCCCACAGCCGTCCAGAGACTCGGGGGAGGCCTCCCCTGAAAGCTGGATTCCCACCGATCGTTTGTTTCAAATCTTAGCCCACTAGCTCAAAACTAGGCGCTAAAATGTCCTGCCAAAATCACATAGGTCGTCATGTTACAATTTAGTCAATAAAGGCCTACTACTGGAGAGAAACCGAGTGCTTTGACGCTCGCCGTTCGGGCCCACGACCTCCGAGAGGCTTGGAAGAGGCCTCCCCTGAAAGCTGGATTCCCACCGATCGTTTGTTTCAAATCTTAGCCCAGTAGCTGAAACGTAGGCGCTAAAAAGTCCTGCCAAAATCACATAGTTCCTCATGTTACAATTTAGTCAATAAAGGCCTCCTACTGGACAGAAACTGAGTGCTTTAACGCTCGCCGCTCGGCCCCACAGCCGCCCAGAGACTCGGGGGAGGCCTCCCCTGAAAGCTGGATTCCCACCGATCGTATGTTTCAAATCTTAGCCCAGTAGCTGAAAAGTAGGCGCAAAAACGTCCTGCCAAAATCACATAGGTTGTCATGTTACAATTAAGTCAATAAAGGCCTACGACTGGAGAGAAACCGAGTGCTTTGACGCTCGCCCTTCGGCCCCACGACCTCTGAGAGGCTTGGAAGAGGCCTCCTCTGATAGCTGGATTCCCACCGATCGTTTGTTTCAAATCTGAGCCAACTAGCTCAAAACTAGGCGCTAAAATGTCCTGCCAAAGTCACATAGGTCGTCATGTTACAATTTAGTCAATAAAGGCCTCCTACTGGAGAGAAACCGAGTGCTTTGACGCTCGCCGTTCGGCCCCACAGCTGTCCAGAGACTCGGGGGAGGCCTCCCCTGAAAGCTGGATTCCCACCGATCGTTTGTTTCAAATCTTAGCCCACTAGCTCAAAAGCAAGCGCTAAAAAGTCCTGCCAAAGTCACATAGGTCGTCATGTTACAATTTAGTCAATAAAAGCCGACTACTGGAGCAAAACCGAGTGCTTTGACGCTCGCCGTTCGGCCTCACGAGCTCCGAGAGGCTTGGAAGAGGCCCCCCTGAAAGCTGGATTCCCACCGATCGTTTGTTTCAAATCTTAGCCCACTAGCTCAAACGTAAGCGCTAAAAAGTCCTGCCAAAGTCACATAGGTCGTCATGTTACAATTTAGTCAATAAAGGCCTACTACTGGAGCGAAACCGAGTGCTTTGACGCTCGCCGTTCGGCCCCACGACCTCTGAGAGGCTTGGAAGAGGCCTCCCCTGAAAGCTGGATTCCCAAGGATTGTCTGTGTGAATTCCTAGCCCGCTAGGCTGAAATTAAGCGACCTAAAGTCGTGCCGAAGTCAAATCGGTCGTCATGGTACTCGAGCGAAACTGAGTGCTTTAACGCTCGCCGCTCGGCCCCACAGCCGTCCAGAGACTCGGGGGGGCCTCCCCTGAAAGCGGGATTCCCACCGATCGTTTGTTTCAAATCTGAGCCAACTAGCTCAAAACTAGGCGCTAAAATGTCCTGCCAAAGTCACATAGGTCGTCATGTTACAATTTAGTCAATAAAGGCCTCCTACTGGAGAGAAACCGAGTGCTTTGACGCTCGCCGTTCGGCCCCACAGCTGTCCAGAGACTCGGGGGAGGCCTCCCCTGAAAGCTGGATTCCCACCGATCGTTTGTTTCAAATCTTAGCCCAGTAGCTGAAAAGTAGGCGCAAAAAAGTCCTGCCAAAATCACATAGGTTGTCTTGTTACAATTTAGTCAATAAAGGCCTACGACTGGAGAGAAACCGAGTGCTTTGACGCTCGCCGTTCGGCCCCACGACCTCTGAGAGGCTTGGAGGAGGCCTCCTCTGATAGCTGGATTCCCACCAATCGTTTGTTTCAAATCTTAGCCCAGTAGCTGAAAAGTAGGCGCTAAAAAGTCCTGCCAAAATCACATAGGTCGTCATGTTACAATTTACTCAATAAAGGCCAACTACTGGAGAGAAACCGAGTGCTTTGACTCTCGCCGTTCGCCCCCACAGCCGTCCACAGACTCGGGGGAGGCCTCCCCTGAAAGCTGGATTCCCACCGATCGTTTGTTTCAAATCTTAGCCCACTAGCTCAAAAGCAAGCGCTAAAAAGTCCTGCCAAAGTCACATAGGTCGTCATGTTACAATTTAGTCAATAAAAGCCGACTACTGGAGCAAAACCGAGTGCTTTGACGCTCGCCGTTCGGCCTCACGAGCTCCGAGAGGCTTGGAAGAGGCCTCCCTTGAAAGCTGGATTCCCAAGGCTTGTCTGTGTAAATTCCTAGCCCGCTAGGCAGAAAATAAACGACCTAAAGTCGTGCCGAAGTCAAATCGGTCGTCATGGTACTCGAGCGAAACGGAGTGCTTTAACGCACGCCGCTCGGCCCCACAGCCGTCCAGAGACTCGGGGGGGCCTCCCCTGAAAGCTGGATTCCTACCGATCGTTTGTTTCAAATCTGAGCCAACTAGCTCAAAACTAGGCGCTAAAATGTCCTGCCAAAGTCACATAGGTCGTCATGTTACAATTTAGTCAATAAAGGCCTCCTACTGGAGAGAAACCGAGTGCTTTGACGCTCGCCGTTCGGCCCCACAGCTGTCCAGAGACTCGGGGGAGGCCTCCCCTGAAAGCTGGATTCCCACCGATCGTTTGTTTCAAATCTTAGCCCAGTAGCTGAAAAGTAGGCGCAAAAAAGTCCTGCCAAAATCACATAGGTTGTCATGTTACAATTTAGTCAATAAAGGCCTACGACTGGAGAGAAACTGAGTGCTTTGACGCTCGCCGTTCGGCCCCACGACCTCTGAGAGGCTTGGAAGAGGCCTCCTCTGATAGCTGGATTCCCACCAATCGTTTGTTTCAAATCTTAGCCCAGTAGCTGAAAAGTAGGCGCTAAAAAGTCCTGCCAAAATCACATAGGTCGTCATGTTACAATTTACTCAATAAAGGCCAACTACTGGAGAGAAACCGAGTGCTTTGACTCTCGCCGTTCGCCCCCACAGCAATCCAGAGACTCGGGGAGACCTCCCCTGAAAGCTGGATTCCCACCGATCGTTTGTTTCAAATCTTAGCCCACTAGCTCAAAAGCAAGCGCTAAAAAGTCCTGCCAAAGTCACATAGGTCGTCATGTTACAATTTAGTCAATAAAAGCCGACTACTGGAGCAAAACCGAGTGCTTTGACGCTCGCCGTTCGGCCTCACGAGCTCCGAGAGGCTTGGAAGAGGCCTCCCTTGAAAGCTGGATTCCCAAGTCTTGTCTGTGTAAATTCCTAGCCCGCTAGGCAGAAAAAAAACGACCTAAAGTCGTGCCGAAGTCAAATCGGTCGTCATGGTAGTCGAGCGAAACTGAGTGCTTTAACGCTCGCCGCTCGGCCCCACAGCCGTCCAGAGACTCGGGGGAGGCCTCCCCTGAAAGCTGGATTCCCACCGATCGTTTGTTTCAAATCTTAGCCCACTAGCTCAAAACTAGGCGCTAAAATGTCCTGCCAAAATCACATAGGTCGTCATGTTACAATTTAGTCAATAAAGGCCTACTACTGGAGAGAAACCGAGTGCTTTGACGCTCGCCGTTCGGGCCCACAGCCGTCCAGAGACTCGGGGGTGGCCTCCCCTGAAAGCTGGATTCCCACCGATCGTTTGTTTAAAATCTTAGCCCACTAGCTCAAAAGTAAGCGCTAAAAAGTCCTGCCAAAGTCACATAGGTCGTCATGTTACAATTTAGTCAATAAAGGCCTACTACTGGAGCGAAACCGAGTGCTTTGACGCTCGCCGTTCGGCCTCACGAGCTCCGAGAGGCTTGGAAGAGGCCTCCCTTGAAAGCTGGATTCCCAAGTCTTGTCTGTGTAAATTCCTAGCCCGCTAGGCAGAAAAAAAACGACCTAAAGTCGTGCCGAAGTCAAATCGGTCGTCATGGTACTCGAGCGAAACTGAGTGCTTTAACGCTCGCCGCTCGGCCCCACAGCCGTCCAGAGACTCGGGGGAGGCCTCCCCTGAAAGCTGGATTCCCACCGATCGTTTGTTTCAAATCTTAGCCCACTAGCTCAAAACTAGGCGCTAAAATGTCCTGCCAAAATCACATAGGTCGTCATGTTACAATTTAGTCAATAAAGGCCTACTACTGGAGAGAAACCGAGTGCTTTGACGCTCGCCGTTCGGGCCCACGACCTCCGAGAGGCTTGGAAGAGGCCTCCCCTGAAAGCTGGATTCCCACCGATCGTTTGTTTCAAATCTTAGCCCAGTAGCTGAAACGTAGGCGCTAAAAAGTCCTGCCAAAATCACATAGTTCCTCATGTTACAATTTAGTCAATAAAGGCCTCCTACTGGACAGAAACTGAGTGCTTTAACGCTCGCCGCTCGGCCCCACAGCCGCCCAGAGACTCGGGGGAGGCCTCCCCTGAAAGCTGGATTCCCACCGATCGTATGTTTCAAATCTTAGCCCAGTAGCTGAAAAGTAGGCGCTAAAAGGTCCTGCCAAAATCACATAGGTCGTCATGTTACAATTTACTCAATAAAGGCCAACTACTGGAGAGAAACCGAGTGCTTTGACTCTCGTCGTTCGCCCCCACAGCCGCCCAGAGACTCGGGGGAGGCCTCCCCTGAAAAGCTGGATTCCCACCGATCGTATGTTTCAAATCTTAGCCCAGTAGCTGAAAAGTAGGCGCAAAAAAGTCCTGCCAAAATCACATAGGTTGTCATTGTTACAATTTAAGTCAATAAAGGCCTACGACTGGAGAGAAAACCGAGTGCTTTGGACGCTCGCCCGTTCGGCCCCACGACCTCTGAGAGGCTTGGAAGAGGCCTCCTCGGATAGCTGGATTCCCACCGATCAGTTTGTTTCAAATCTGAGCCCAGCTAGCTCGAAAAGTAGGCGCTAAAATGTCCTGCCAAAAGTCACATAGGTCGTCATGTTACAATTTAGTCAATAAAGGCTCACTACTGGAGAGAAACCGAGTGCTTTGACGCTCGCGTTCGGCCCCCACAGCCGTCCAGAGACTCGGGGGAGGCCTCCCCTGAAAGCTGGATCCCACCGATCGTTTGTTTCAAATCTTAGCCCAGTAGCTAAAAGTAGGCGCTAAAAAGTCCTGCCAAATCACATAGGTTCGTCATGTTACAATTTAGTCAATAAAGGCCTACTACTGGAGAGAAACCGAGTGCTTTGACGCTCGCCGTTCGGCCCCACGAGCTCCTGAGAGGCTTGGAAGAGGCCTCCCCTGATAGCTGGATTCCCACCGATCGATTTGTTTCAAATCTAGCCCACTAGCTGAAAAGTAGGCGCTAAAAGGTCCTGCCAAAGTCACATAGGTCGTCATGTTACAATTTAGTCAATAAAGGCCTACTACTGGAGAGAAAACCGAGTGCTTTGACGCTCGCCGTTCGCCCCCACGACCTCTGAGGAGGCTTGGAAGAGGCCTCCCTGAAAGCTGGATTCCCACCGATCGTTTGTTTCAAATCTGAGCCCACTAGCTCAAAACTAGGCGCT
This sequence comes from Phycodurus eques, assembly GCF_024500275.1. Lineage (NCBI taxonomy): Eukaryota > Metazoa > Chordata > Actinopteri > Syngnathiformes > Syngnathidae > Phycodurus > Phycodurus eques. Next base: position 4,119 of record NW_026904217.1, on the reverse strand, counting down.
AAAATGTCCTGCCAAAGTCACATAGGTCGTCATGTTACAATTTAGTCAATAAAGGCCTCCTACTGGAGAAAACCGAGTGCTTTGACGCTCGCCGTTCGGCCCCACAGCTGTCCAGAGACTCGGGGGAGGCCTCCCCTGAAAGCTGGATTCCCACCGATCGTTTGTTTCAAATCTGAGCCAAGTAGCTGAAAACTAGGCGCTAAAAAAGTCCTGCCAAAGTCACATAGGTTGTCATTGTTACAATTTAGTCAATAAAGGCCTACTACTGGAGAGAAACCGAGTGCTTTGACGCTCGCCGTTCGGCCCCACGACCTGTCTAGAGGACTTGGAGAGGCCTCCTCCTGATAAGCTGGATTCCCACCGATCAGTTTGTTTCAAATCTTAGCCCAGTAGCTGAAAAGTAGGCGCTAAAAGGTCCTGCCAAAATCACATAGGTCTGTCTTGTTACAATTTAGCTCAATAAAGGCCTACGACTGGAGAGAAAACCGAGTGCTTTGACGCTCGTCGTTCGGCCCCACGACCGTCCTAGAGAGCTCGGAGGAGGCCTCCCTCTGATAGCTGGATTCCCACCAATCGTTTGTTTCAAATCTTAGCCCAGCTAGCTGCAAAAGCTAGGCGCTAAAAGTCCTGCCAAAGTCACATAGGTCGTCATGTTACAATTTACTCAATAAAGGCCAACTACTGGAGAGAAACGAGTGCTTTGACTCTCGCCGTTCGCCCCACAGCCGTCCACGAGACTCGGGGGAGGCCTCCCCTGAAAGCTGGATTCCCACCGATCGTTTGTTTCAAATCTTAGCCCACTAGCTCAAAAGCAAGCGCTAAAAAGTCCTGCCAAAGTCACATAGGTCGTCATGTTACAATTTAGTCAATAAAGCCGACTACTGGAGCAAACCGAGTGCTTTGACGCTCGCCGTTCGGCCTCACGAGCTCCGAGAGGCTTGGAAGAGGCCTCCCTTGAAAGCTGGATTCCCAAGGCTTGTCTGTGTAAATTCCTAGCCCGCTAGGCAGAAATAAACGACCTAAAGTCGTGCCGAAGTCAAATCGGTCGTCATGGTACTCGAGCGAAACGGAGTGCTTTAACGCCGCCGCTCGGCCCCACAGCCGTCCAGAGACTCGGGGGGGCCTCCCCTGAAAGCTGGATTCCTACCGATCGTTTGTTTCAAATCTGAGCCAACTAGCTCAAAACTAGGCGCTAAAATGTCCTGCCAAAGTCACATAGGTCGTCATGTTACAATTTAGTCAATAAAGGCCTCCTACTGGAGAGAAACCGAGTGCTTTGACGCTCGCCGTTCGGCCCCACAGCTGTCCAGAGACTCGGGGGAGGCCTCCCCTGAAAGCTGGATTCCCACCGATCGTTTGTTTCAAATCTTAGCCCAGTAGCTGAAAAGTAGGCGCAAAAAAGTCCTGCCAAAATCACATAGGTTGTCATTGTTACAATTTAGTCAATAAAGGCCTACGACTGGAGAGAAACCTGAGTGCTTTGACGCTCGCCGTTCGGCCCCACGACCTCTGAGAGGCTTGGAAGGAGGCCTCCTCTGATAGCTGGATTCCCACCAATCGTTTGTTTCAAATCTTAGCCCAGTAGCTGAAAAGTAGGCGCTAAAAAGTCCTGCCAAAATCACATAGGTCGTCATGTTACAATTTACTCAATAAAGGCCAACTACTGGAGAGAAACCGAGTGCTTTGACTCTCGCCGTTCGCCCCCACAGCAATCCAGCAGACTCGGGGGAGGACCTCCCTGAAAGCTGGATTCCCACCGATCGTTTGTTTCAAATCTTAGCCCACTAGCTCAAAAGCAAAGCGCTAAAAAGTCCTGCCAAAGTCACATAGGTCGTCATGTTACAATTTAGTCAATAAAAGCCGACTACTGGAGCAAAACCGAGTGCTTGACGCTCGCCGTTCGGCCTCACGAGCTCCGAGAGGCTTGGAAGAGGCCTCCCTTGAAAGCTGGATTCCAAGTCTTTGTCTGTGTAAATTCCTAGCCCGCTAGGCAGAAAAATAAACGACCTAAAGTCGTGCCGAAGTCAAATCGGTCGTCATGGTAGCTCGAGCGAAACGGAGTGCTTTAACGCTCGCCGCTCGGCCCCACAGCCGTCCAGAGACTCGGGGAGGGCCTCCCCTGAAAGCTGGATTCCTACCGATCGTTTGTTTCAAATCTTAGCCAACTAGCTCAAAACTAGGCGCTAAAATGTCCTGCCAAAGTCACATAGGTCGTCATGTTACAATTTAGTCAATAAAGGCCTACTACTGGAGAGAAACCGAGTGCTTTGACGCTCGCCGTTCGGGCCCCACAGCCGTCCAGAGACTCGGGGGTGGCCTCCCCTGAAAGCTGGATTCCCACCGATCGTTTGTTTCAAATCTTAGCCACGTAGCTAAAAAGTAAGCGCTAAAAAGTCCTGCCAAAGTCACATAGGTCGTCATGTTACAATTTAGTCAATAAAGGCCTACTACTGGAGCGAAAACCGAGTGCTTTGACGCTCGCCGTTGCCCCACAGCCGCAGAGACTCGGGGAGGCCTCCCGGAGGCCTCCCCTGAAAGCTGGATTCCACCGATCGTTTGTCTCTAAATCGGTAGCCACTAGCTCAAAACTAGGCGACTAAAATGTCCGCCAAAGTCACATAGTCGTCATGTTACAAATTACTCAAGAAAGGCCTACTACTGAGCGGTGAAACACGAGTGCTTGACGCTCGCGTTCGCGGCCACGGACCTCTGAGAGCATGGAAGAGGCCTCCCTGAAAGCTGGATTCCCAAGCTTGTCTGTGTGAATTCCTAGCCGCGAGGCTGAAATTGAGCGACTAAAGTCGTTGCCGAAGTCAATCGGTCGTCATGGTACTCTGAGCGAAACTGAGCTGCTTTAACGCTCGCACGCTCGGCCCCGCAGCCGTCCAGAGACTCGGGGAGGCCTCCCTGAAGCTGGCTTCCCACCGATCGTTGTTTCCAATCTTAGCCCACTCGCGTCACAACTAGGCGCTAAAATGTCCGTGCCAAAATTACACCTAGGTCGTCATGTTACAATTTAGTCAATAAAGGCCTACTACTGGAGCGAAACCGAGTGCTTTGACGCTCGCCGTCGGCCCACGACCTCCGAGAGGCTTGGAAGAGGCCTCCCTGAAAGCTGGATTCCACGATCGTTTGTTTCAAATCTTAGCCCAGTAGCTGAAACGTGTAGGCGCTAAAAAGTCCATGCCAAAATCACATAGGTCGCTCATGTTACAATTACTGTCACATAAAGGCCATCCTACTGGACAGAAACCGAGTGCTTTTGACGCTCGCCGCTCTCGCCCCACAGCCGTCCAGAGACTCGGTGAGGGCCTCCCCTGAAAGCTGGATCCCACCGATCGTATGTTTCAATCTTAGCCCGCTAGCTCAAAAGTAGGCGCTAAAAAGTCCCCTGCAAGATCACCTAGGTCGTCATGTTACAATTTCGTCAATAAAGCCGACTACTGGAGCGAAACCGAGTGCGTTTGACGCTCGTCGTTCGCGACAACCCAAACCCAGCCGTCCAGAGACTCGGGGAGGCCTCCCCTGGAAAGCTGGGTTCCCACCGATCGTTTGTTTCAAATCTTAGCCCCAGTACTCACAAAGCAGGCGCTAAAATGTCCTCGCCAAAGTCACATAGGTCGTCATGTTACATTTAGTCATAAACGCCGACTTACTGGAGGCCGAAAAACAGTCGAGTGCTTTGACGCTCGCCGTTCGGCCCCACAGCTGTCGCAGAGACTCGGGGGAGCCTCCCCTGAAGCTGGTAAAAAATACCGAAAGAAAGAGATTCCCCAACCGTATCCGTTTGTTTCAAATCTTAGCCCAGTAGCTGAAAAGTAGGTCGCAAAATAAGCCTGCCAAAATCACATAGGTTGTCTTGTTACAATTTAGTCAATAAAGGGCCTACTACTGGAGATAAACCGAGTGCTTTTGACTGCTCGCCGTTCGGCCCCACACCTCTGAGGGCTTGGAAGAGGCCTCCTCTGATAGCTGGATTCCCAACGATCATTTGTATTAAATCTTAGCCAGTAGCTGGGAAAAGTAGTCGCTAAAAGGTCCTGCCAAAATCACATAGGTTCGTCCTGTTAGGGTCAATTTACTCAAATAAAGGCAACTACTGGAAGAAACCGAGTGCTT
>NW_026904216.1:0-72802 GCF_024500275.1 Phycodurus eques | reverse complement strand
CTTTAGGTCGCTTAACGTCAGCCGAGCGGGCTAGGAATTCACACAGACAAGCCGTGGGAATCCAGCTTTCAAGGGAGGCCTCTTCCAAGCCTCTCGGAGCTCGTGGGGCCGAACGGCGAGCGTCGAAGCACTCGGTTTCACTCCAGTAGTAGGCCTTTATTGACTAAATTGTAACATGACGACCTATGTTACTTTGGCAGGACTTTTTAGCGCTTACTTTTTAGCTAGTGGGCTAAGATTTGAAACAAACGATCGGTGGGAATCCAACTTTCAGGGGAGGCCTCCCCCGAGTCTCTGGACGGCTGTGGGGCCGAACGGCGAGCGTCAAAGCACTCGGTTTCTCTCCAGTAGTAGGCCTTTATTGACTAAATTGTAACATGACGACCTATGTGATTTTGGCAGGACGTTTTAGCGCCTACTTTTCAGCTACTTGGCTAAGATTTGAAATAAACGATCAGTGGGAATCCAGCTTTCAGGGGAGGCCTCTTCCAAGCCTTTCGGAGGTCGTGGGGCCGAACGGCGAGCGTCAAAGCACTCGGTTTCGCTCCAGTAGTAGGCCTTTATTGACTAAATTGTAACATGACGACCTATGTGACTTTGGCAGGACTTTTTAGCGCTTACTTTTGAGCTAGTGGGCTAAGATTTTAAACAAACGAACGGTGGGAATCCAGCTTTCAGGGGAGGCCACCCCCGAGTCTCTGGACGGCTGTGGGGCCGAGCGGCGAGCGTTAAAGCACTCAGGTTCGCTCGAGTACCATGACGACCGATTTGACTTCGGCACGACTTTAGGTCGCTTAACTTCAGCCGAGCGGGCTAGGATTTCACACAGACAAGCCGTGGGAATCCAGCTTTCAAGGGAGGCCTCCTCCAAGCCTCTCGGAGCTCGTGGGGCCGAACGGCGAGCGTCGAAGCACTCGGTTTCGCTCCAGTAGTAGGCCTTTATTGACTAAATTGTAACATGACAACCTATGTGACTTTGGCAGGACTTTTTAGCGCTTACTTTTGATCTAGTGGGCTATGATTTGAAACAAACGATCGGTGGGAATTCAGCTTTCAGGGGAGGCCTCCCCCAAGTCTCTGGACGGCTGTGGGGCCGAACGGCGAGCTTCAAAGCACTCGGTTTCTCTCCAGTAGTAGGCCTTTATTGACTAAATTGTAACATGACGATCTATGTGACTTTGGCAGGACTTTTTAGCGCCTACTTTTGAACTAGTGGGCTAAGATTTGAAACAAACGATCGGTGGGAATCCAGCTTTCAGGGGAGGCCTCCACCGAGTCTCTAGGACAGCTGTGGGGCCGAGCGGCGAGCGTTAAAGCACTCCGTTTCGGTCCAGTAAAAGGCCTTAATTGACTAAATTGTAACATGACGACCTATGTGATTTTGGCAGGACTTTTTAGCGCTTACGTTTGAGCTAGTGGGCTAAGATTTAAAACAAACGATCGGTGGGAATCCAGCTTTCAGGGGAGGCCTCTTCCAAGCCTCTCAGAGGTCGTGGGGCCGAACGGCGAGCGTCAATGGACTCGGTTTCGCTCCAGTAGTAGGCCTTTATTCACTAAATTGTAACATAACGACCTATGTGACTTTGGCAGGACATTTTAGCGCTTACTTTTGAGCTAGTGGGCTAAGATTTTAAACAAACGATCGGTGGGAATCCAGCTTTCAGGGGAGGCCTCCACCGAGTCTCTGGACAGCTGTGGGGCGGAGCGGCGAGCGTTAAAGCACTCTGTTTCGGTCCACTAATAGGCCTTTATTGACTAAATTGTAACATGACGACCTATGTGATTTTGGCAGGACTTTTTAGCGCCTACTTTTCAGCTACTTGGCTAAGATTTGAAATAAACGATCGGTGGGAATCCAGCTTTCAGAGGAGGCCTCTTCCAAGCCTCTCGGAGGTCGTGGGGCCGAACGGCGAGCGTCAAAGCACTCAGTTTCGGTCCAGTAGTAGGCCTTTATTGACTAAATTGTAACATGACAACCTATGTGACTTTGGCAGGACTTTTTAGCGCTTACTTTTGAGCTAGTGGGCTAAGATTTGAAACAAACGATCGGTGGGAATCCAGTTTTCAGACGAGGCCTCCTCCGAGTCTCTGGTCGGCTGTGGGGCCGAGCGGCGAGCGTTAAAGCACTCAGTTTCGCTCGAGTACCATGACGACCGATTTGACTTCGGCACGACTTTAGGTCGCTTAACTTCCGCCGAGCGGGCTAGGAATTCACACAGACAAGCCGTGGGAATCCAGCTTTCAAGGGAGGCCTCTTCCAAGCCTCTCGGAGCTCGTGGGGCCGAACGGCGAGCGTCGAAGCACTCGGTTTCACTCCAGTAGTAGGCCTTTATTGACTAAATTGTAACATGACGACCTATGTTACTTTGGCAGGACTTTTTAGCGCTTAATTTTTAGCTAGTGGGCTAAGATTTGAAACAAACGATCGGTGGGAATCCAGGTTTCAGGGGAGGCCTCCCCCGAGTCTCTGGACGGCTGTGGGGCCGAACGGCGAGCGTCAAAGCACTCGGTTTCTCTCCAGTAGTAGGCCTTTATTGACTAAATTGTAACATGACGACCTATGTGATTTTGGCAGGACGTTTTAGCGCTTACTTTTCAGCTACTTGGCTAAGATTTGAAATAAACGATCGGTGGGAATCCAGCTTTCAGGGGAGGCCTCTTCCAAGCCTTTCGGAGGTCGTGGGGCCGAACGGCGAGCGTCAAAGCACTCGGTTTCGGTCCAGTAGTAGGCCTTTATTGACTAAATTGTAACATGACAACCTATGTGACTTTGGCAGGACTTTTTAGCGCTTACTTTTGAGCTAGTGGGCTAAGATTTGAAACAAACGATCGGTGGGAATCCAGCTTTCAGGGGAGGCCTCCCCCGAGTCTCTGGACGGCTGTGGGGCTGAGTGGCGAGCGTTAAAGTACTCAGTTTCGCTCAAATACCATTACGACCGATTTGACTTCGGCACGACTTTAGGTCACTTAATTTCAGCCTAGCGGGCTAGGGATTCACACAGACAATCCTTGGGAATCCAGCTTTCAGGGGAGGCCTCTTCCAAGCCTCTCAGAGGTCGTGGGGCCGAACGGCGAGCGTCAATGCACTCGGTTTCGCTCCTGTAGTAGGCCTTTATTCACTAAATTGTAACATGACGACCTATGTGACTTTGGCAGGACATTTTAGCGCTTACTTTTGAGCTAGTGGGCTAAGATTTTAAACAAACGATCGATGGGAATCCAGCTTTCAGGGGAGGCCTCCCCCGAGTCTCTGGACGGCTGTGGGGCCGAGCGGCAAGCGTTAAAGCACTCAGTTTCGCTCGAGTACCATGACGACCGATTTGACTTCGGCACAACTTTAGGTCGCTTAATTTCAGCCGAGCGGGCTAGGAATTCACACAGACAAGCCTTGGGAATCCAGCTTTCAAGGGAGGCCTCTTCCAAGCCTCTCGGAGGTCGTGGGGCCGAACGGCGAGCGTCAAAGCACTCGGTTTCGCTCCAGTAGTAGGCCTTTATTGACTAAATTGTAACATGACGACCTATGTGATTTTGGCAGGACGTTTTAGCGCCTACTTTTCAGCTACTTGGCTAAGACTTGAAATAAACGATCAGTGGGAATCCAGCTTTCAGGGGAGGCCTCTTCCAAGCCTTTCGGAGGTCGTGGGGCCGAACGGCGAGCGTCAAAGCACTCGGTTTCGCTCCAGTAGTAGGCCTTTATTGACTAAATTGTAACATGACGACCTATGTGACTTTGGCAGGACTTTTTAGCGCTTACTTTTGAGCTAGTGGGCTAAGATTTTAAACAAACGATCGGTGGGAATCCAGCTTTCAGGGGAGGCCACCCCCGAGTCTCTGGACGGCTGTGGGGCCGAGCGGCGAGCGTTAAAGCACTCAGTTTCGCTCAAGTACCATGATGACCGATTTGACTTCGGCACGACTTTAGGTCGCTTAATTTCTGCCTAGCGGGCTAGGAATTTACACAGACAAGCCTTGGGAATCCAGCTTTAAAGGGAGGCCTCTTCCAAGCCTCTCGGAGCTTGTGAGGCCGAACGGCGAGCGTCAAAGCACTCTGTTTCGCTCCAGTAGTAGGCTTTTATTGACTAAATTGTAACATGACGACCTAGGTGACTTTGGCAGGACTTTTTAGCGCTTACTTTTGAGCTAGTGGGCTAAGATTTGAAACAAACGATCGGTGGGAATCCAGCTTTCAGGGGAGGCCTCCCCCGAGTCTCTGGACGGCTGTGGGGGCGAACGCCGAGCGTCAAAGCACTCGGTTTCGCTCCAGTAGTAGACCTTTATTGACTAAATTGTAGCATGACAACCTATGTGACTTTGGGAGGACTTTTTAGCGCTTACTTTTGACCTAGTGCGCTAAGATTTGAAACAAACGATCGGTGGTAATCCAGCTTTCAGGGGAGGCCTCCCCCGAGTCTCTGGACGGCTGTAGGGGCGAACGGCGAGCGTCAAAGCACTCGGTTTCTCTCCAGTAGTTGGCCTTTATTGAGTAAATTGTAACATGACGACCTATGTGATTTTGGCAGGACTTTTTAGCGCCTACTTTTCAGCTACTGGGCTAAGATTTGAAATAAACGATCGGTGGGAATCCAGCTTTCAGGGGAGGCCTCTTCCAAGCCTCTCGGAGGTCGTGGGGCCCGAACGGCGAGCGTCAAAGCACTCTGTTTCGCTCCAGTAGCAGGCCTTTATTGACTAAATTGTAACATGACGACCTTCGTGATTTTGGCAGGACTTTTTAGCGCCTACTTTTCAGCTACTTGGCTAAGATTTGAAACAAACGATCGGTGGGAATCCAGCTTTCAGGGGAGGCCTCCCCCGAGTCTCTGGACGGCTGTGGGGCCGAACGATGAGCGTCAAAGCACTCTGTTTCTCTCCAGTAGTAGGCCTTTATTGAGTAAATTGTAACATGACGACCGATGTGATTTTGGCAGGACTTTTTAGTGCCTACTTCTCAGCTACTGGGCTGAGATTTGAAACAAACGATCGGTGGGAATCCAGCTTTCAGGGGATTCCTCCCCCGAGTCTCTGGACGGCTGTGGGGCCGAGCGGCGAGCGTAATAGCACTCAGTTTCGCTCGAGTACCATGACGACCGATTTGACTTAGGCACAACTTTAGGTCGCTTAATTTCAGCCGAGCGGGCTAGGAATTCACACAGACAAGCCTTGGGAATACAGCTTTCAAGGGAGGCCTCTTCCAAGCCTCTCGGAGCTCGTGGGGCCGAACGACGAGCGTCGAAGCACTCGGTTTCGCTCCAGTAGTAGGCCTTTATTGACTAAATTGTAACATGACAACCTATGTGACTTTGGGAGGACTTTTTAGCACTTACTTTTGAACTAGTGCGCTAAGATTTGAAACAAACGATCGGTGGGAATCCAGCTTTCAGGGGAGTCCTCCCCCGAGTCTCTGGAAGGCTGTGGGGCCGAGCGGCGAGCGTTAAAGCACTCAGTTTCGCTCAAGTACCATGACGACTGATTTGACTTCGGCACGACTTTAGGTCGCTTAATTTCTGCCTAGCGGGCTAGGAATTTACACAGACAAGCCTTGGGAATCCAGCTTAAAAGGGAGGCCTCTTCCAAGCCTCTCGGAGGTCGTGGGGCCGAACGGCGAGCGTCAAAGCACTCGTTTTCTCTCCAGTAGTAAGCCTTTATTGACTAAATTGTAACATGACGACCTATGTGACTTTGGCAAGTCTTTTTAGCGCCTAGGTTTGAGCTAGTGGGCTAAGATGTGAAACAAACGATCGGTGGGAATCCAGCTTTCAGGGGAGGCCTCCCCCGAGTCTTTGGACGGCTGTGGGGCCGAGCGGCGAGCGTTAAAGCACTCAGTTTCGGTCCAGTAGGAGGCCTTTGTTGACTAAATTGTAACATGACGACCTTCGTGATTTTGGCAGGACTTTTTAGCGCCTACTTTTCAGCTACTGGGCTAAGATTTGAAACAAACGATCGGTGGGAATCCAGCTTTCAGGGGAGGCCTCCCCCGAGTCTCTGGACGGCTGTGGGGGCGAACGGCGAGCGTCAAAGCACTCGGTTTCGCTCCAGTAGTAGGCCTTTATTGACTAAATTGTAACATGACAACCTATGTGACTTTGGCAGGACTTTTTAGCGCCTACTTTTGAACTAGTGGGCTAAGATTTGAAACAAACGATCGGTGGGAATCCAGCTTTCAGGGGAGGCCTCTCCCGAGTCTCTGGACGGCTGTGGGGCCGAACGGCGAGCGTCAAAGCACTCGGTTTCTGTCCAGTCGGAGGCCTTTATTGACTAAATTGTAACATGACAACCTATGTGACTTTGGGAGGACTTTTTAGCGCTTACTTTTGAACTAGTGCGCTAAGATTTGAAACAAACGACCGGTGGGAATCCAGCTTTCAGGGGAGTCCTCCCCCGAGTCTCTGGAAGGCTGTGGGGCCGAGCGGCGAGCGTTGAAGCACTCAGTTTCGCTCAAGTACCATGACGACCGATTTGACTTCGGCACGACTTTAGGTCGCTTAATTTCTGCCTAGCGGGCTAGGAATTTACACAGACAAGCCTTGGGAATCCAGCTTTAAAGGGAGGCCTCTTCCAAGCCTCTCGGAGGTCGTGGGGCCGAACGGCGAGCGTCAAAGCACTCGTTTTCTCTCCAGTAGTAAGCCTTTATTGACTAAATTGTAACATGACGACCTATGTGACTTTGGCAAGTCTTTTTAGCGCCTAGGTTTGAGCTAGTGGGCTAAGATGTGAAACAAACGATCGGTGGGAATCCAGCTTTCAGGGGAGGCCTCCCCCGAGTCTTTGGACGGCTGTGGGGCCGAGCGGCGAGCGTTAAAGCACTCAGTTTCGGTCCAGTCGGAGGCCTTTGTTGACTAAATTGTAACATGACGACCTTCGTGATTTTGGCAGGACTTTTTAGCGCCTACTTTTCAGCTACTGGGCTAAGATTTGAAACAAACGATCGGTGGGAATCCAGCTTTCAGGGGAGGCCTCCCCCGAGTCTCTGGACGGCTGTGGGGGCGAACGGCGAGCGTCAAAGCACTCGGTTTCTCTCCAGTAGTTGGCCTTTATTGAGTAAATTGTAACATGACGACCTATGTGATTTTGGCAGGACTTTTTAGCGCCTACTTTTGAGCTAGTGGGCTAAGATTTGAAACAAACGATCATGGGAATCCAGGTTTCAGGGGAGGCCTCCCCCTAGTCTCTGGACGGCTGTGGGGCCGAGCGGCGAGCGTTAAAGCACTCAGTTTCGGTCCAGTCGGAGGCCTTTATTGACTAAATTGTAACATGACGACCTATGTGATTTTGGCAGGACTTTTTAGCGCCTACTTTTCAGCTATTGGGCTAAGATTTGAAACAAACGATCGGTGGGAAGCCAGCTTTCAGGGAGGCCTCTTCTAAGCCTCTCGGAGGTCGTGGGCCCGAACGGCGAGCGTCAAAGCACTCAGTTTCGCTCCAGTAGTAGGCCTTTATTGACTAAGTTGTAACATGACAACCTATGTGACTTTGGGAGGACTTTTTAGCGCTTACTTTTGACCTAGTGCGCTAAGATTTGACACAAACGATCGGTGGGAATCCAGCTTTCAGGGGAGTCCTCCCCCGAGTCTCTGGAAGGCTGTGGGGCCGAGCGGCGAGCGTTAAAGCACTCAGTTTCGGTCCAGTCGGAGGCCTTTATTGACTAAATTGTAACATGACGACCTATGTGATTTTGGCAGGACATTTTAGCGCCTACTTTTCAGCTACTGGGCTAAGATTTGAAACAAACGATCGGTCGGCAGCCAGCTTTCAGGGGAGGCCTCTTCCAAGCCTCTCGGAGGTCGTGGGCCCGAACGGCGAGCGTCAAACCACTCGGTTTCGCTCCAGTCGTAGGCCTTTATTGACTAAATTGTAACATGACAACCTATGTGACTTTGGGAGGACTTTTCAGCGCTTACTTTTGACCTAGTGCGCTAAGATTTGAAACAAACGATCGGTGGGAATCCAGCTTTCAGGGGAGTCCTCCCCCGAGTCTCTGGAAGGCTGTGGGGCCGAGCGGCGAGCGTTAAAGCACTCAGTTTCGCTCAGGTACCATGACGACCGATTTGACTTCGGCACGACTTTAGGTCGCTTAATTTCTGCCTAGGGGGCTAGAAATTGACACAGACAAGCCTTGGGAATCCAGCTTTAAAGGGAGGCCTCTTCCAAGCCTCTCGGAGCTTGTGAGGCCGAACGGCGAGCATCAAAGCACTCGGTTTCGCTCCAGTAGTAGGCTTTTATTGACTAAATTGTAGCATGACGACCTGTGTGACTTTGGCAGGACTTTTTAGCGCTTACTTTTGAGCTAGTGGGCTAAGATTTGAAACAAACGATCGGTGGGAATCCAGCTTTCAGGGGAGGCCTCCCCCGAGTCTCTGGACGGCTGTGGGGGCGAACGCCGAGCGTCAAAGCACTCGGTTTCGCTCCAGTAGTAGGCCTTTTTTGACTAAATTGTAGCATGACAACCTATGTGACTTTGGGAGGACTTTTTAGCGCTTACTTTTGACCTAGTGCGCTAAGATTTGAAACAAACGATCGGTGGGAATCCAGCTTTCAGGGGAGGCCTCCCCCGAGTCTCTGGACGGCTGTGGGGGCGAACGGCGAGCGTCAAAGCACTCGGTTTCTCTCCAGTAGTTGGCCTTTATTAAGTAAATTGTAACATGACGACCTATGTGATTTTGGCAGGACTTTTTAGCGCCTAATTTTCAGCTACTGGGCTAAGATTTGAAACAAACGATCGGTGGGAATCCAGCTTTCAGGGGAGGCCTCCCCCGAGTCTCTGCACGGCTGTGCGGGCGAACGGCGAGCGTCAAAGCACTCGGTTTCTCTCCAGTAGTTGGCCTTTATTGAGTAAATTGTAACATGACGACCTATGTGATTTTGGCAGGACTTTTTAGCGCCTACTTTTGAGCTAGTGGGCTAAGATTTGAAACAAACGATCATGGGAATCCAGCTTTCAGGGGAGGCCTCCCCCTAGTCTCTGGACGGCTGTGGGGCCGAGCGGCGAGCGTTAAAGCACTCAGTTTCGCTCAAGTACCATGACGACCGATTTGACTTCGGCACGACTTTAGGTCGCTTAATTTCTGCCTAGCGGGCTAGGAATTTACACAGACAAGCCTTGGGAATCCAGCTTTAAAGGGAGGCCTCTTCCAAGCCTCTCGGAGCTCGTGAGGCCGAACGGCGAGCGTCAAAGCACTCGGTTTCGCTCCAGTAGTAGGCTTTTATTGACTAAATTGTAACATGACGACCTATGTGATTTTGGCAGGACTTTTTAGCACTTATTTTTGAGCTAGTGGGCTAAGATTTGAAACAAACGATCGGTGGGAATCCAGCTTTCAGGGGGGGCCTCCCCCGAGTCTCTGGACGGCTGTGGGGGCGAACGGCGAGCGTCAAAGCACTCGGTTTCGCTCCAGTAGTAGGCCTTTATTGACTAAATTGTAACATGACAACCTATGTGACTTTGGGAGGACTTTTTAGCGCCTACTTTTCAGCTACTGGGCTAAGATTTGAAACAAACGATCGGTGGGAATCCAGCTTTCAGGGGAGGCCTCCCCCGAGTCTTTGGACGGCTGTGGGGCCGAGCGGCGAGCGTTAAAGCACTCAGTTTCGGTCCAGTAGGAGGCCTTTGTTGACTAAATTGTAACATGACGACCTTCGTGATTTTGGCAGGACTTTTTAGCGCCTACTTTTCAGCTACTGGGCTAAGATTTGAAACAAACGATCAGTGGGAATCCAGCTTTCAGGGGAGGCCTCTCCCGAGTCTCTGGACGGCTGTGGGGCCGAACGGCGAGCGTCAAAGCACTCGGTTTCTGTCCAGTCGGAGGCCTTTATTGACTAAATTGTAACATGACAACCTATGTGACTTTGGGAGGACTTTTTAGCGCTTACTTTTGAACTAGTGCGCTAAGATTTGAAACGAACGACCGGTGGGAATCCAGCTTTCAGGGGAGTCCTCCCCCGAGTCTCTGGAAGGCTGTGGGGCCGAGCGGCGAGGGTGTAAGCACTCAGTTTCGCTCAAGTACCATGACGACCGATTTGACTTCGGCACGACTTTAGGTCGCTTAATTTCTGCCTAGCGGGCTAGGAATTTACACAGACAAGCCTTGGGAATCCAGCTTTAAAGGGAGGCCTCTTCCAAGCCTCTCGGAGGTCGTGGGGCCGAACGGCGAGCGTCAAAGCACTCGTTTTCTCTCCAGTAGTAAGCCTTTATTGACTAAATTGTAACATGACGACCTATGTGACTTTGGCAAGTCTTTTTAGCGCCTAGGTTTGAGCTAGTGGGCTAAGATGTGAAACAAACGATCGGTGGGAATCCAGCTTTCAGGGGAGGCCTCCCCCGAGTCTTTGGACGGCTGTGGGGCCGAGCGGCGAGCGTTAAAGCACTCAGTTTCGGTCCAGTCGGAGGCCTTTGTTGACTAAATTGTAACATGACGACCTTCGTGATTTTGGCAGGACTTTTTAGCGCCTACTTTTCAGCTACTGGGCTAAGATTTGAAACAAACGATCGGTGGGAATCCAGCTTTCAGGGGAGGCCTCCCCCGAGTCTCTGGACGGCTGTGGGGGCGAACGGCGAGCGTCAAAGCACTCGGTTTCGCTCCAGTAGTAGGCCTTTATTGACTAAATTGTAACATGACAACCTATGTGACTTTGGGAGGACTTTTTAGCGCTTACTTTTGACCTAGTGCGCTAAGATTTGAAACAAACGATCGGTGGGAATCCAGCTTTCAGGGGAGTCCTCCCCCGAGTCTCTGGAAGGCTGTGAGGCCGAGCGGCGAGCGTTAAAGGACTCATTTTCGCTCAAGTAGTCGGCTTTTATTGACTAAATTGTAACATGACGACCTATGTGACTTTGGCAGGACTTTTTAGCGCTTACTTTTGAGCTAGTGGGCTAAGATTTGAAACAAACGATCGGTGGGAATCCAGCTTTCAGGGGAGGCCTCCCCCGAGTCTCTGGACAGCTGTGGGGCCGATCGGCGAGCGTTAAAGCACTCAGTTTCGCTCAAGTACCATGACGACCGATTTGACTTCGGCACGACTTTAGGTCGCTTAATTTCTGCCTAACGGGCTAGGAATTTACACAGACAAGCCTTGGGAATCCAGCTTTAAAGGGAGGCCTCTTCCAAGCCTCTCGGAGCTCGTGAGGCCGAGCGGCGAGCGTTAAAGCACTCTGTTTCGCTCAGGTACCATGACGACCGATTTGACTTCGGCACGACTTTAGGTCGCTTAATTTCTGCCTAGGGGGCTAGAAATTGACACAGACAAGCCTTGGGAATCCAGCTTTAAAGGGAGGCCTCTTCCAAGCCTCTCGGAGCTTGTGAGGCCGAACGGCGAGCATCAAAGCACTCGGTTTCGCTCCAGTAGTAGGCTTTTATTTACTAAATTGTAGCATGACGACCTGTGTGACTTTGGCAGGACATTTTAGCGCTTACTTTTGAGCTAGTGGGCTAAGATTTGAAACAAACGATCGGTGGGAATCCAGCTTTCAGGGGAGGCCTCCCCCGAGTCTCTGGACGGCTGTGGGGGCGAACGCCGAGCGTCAAAGCACTCGGTTTCGCTCCAGTAGTAGGCCTTTTTTGACTAAATTGTAGCATGACAACCTATGTGACTTTGGGAGGACTTTTTAGCGCTTACTTTTGACCTAGTGCGCTAAGATTTGAAACAAACGATCGGTGGGAATCCATCTTTCAGGGGAGTCCTCCCCCGAGTCTCTGGAAGGCTGTGGGGCCGAGCGGCGAGCGTTAAAGCACTCAGTTTCGCTCAAGTACCATGACGACCGATTTGACTTCGGCACGACTTTAGGTCGCTTAATTTCTGCCTAACGGGCTAGGAATTTACACAGACAAGCCTTGGGAATCCAGCTTTAAAGGGAGGCCTCTTCCAAGCCTCTCGGAGCTCGTGAGGCCGAACGGCGAGCGTCAAAGCACTCGGTTTCGCTCCAGTAGTAGGCTTTTATTGACTAAATTGTAACATGACGACCTATGTGACTTTGGCAGGACTTTTTAGCGCTTATTTTTGAGCTAGTGGGCTAAGATTTGAAACAAACGATCGGTGGGAATCCAGCTTTCAGGGGAGGCCTCCCCCGAGTCTCTGGACGGCTGTGGGGGCGAACGGCGAGCGTCAAAGCACTCGGTTTCTCTCCAGTAGTTGGCCTTTATTAAGTAAATTGTAACATGACGACCTATGTGATTTTGGCAGGACTTTTTAGCGCCTACTTTTCAGCTACTGGGCTAAGATTTGAAACAAACGATCGGTGGGAATCCAGCTTTCAGGGGAGGCCTCCCCCGAGTCTCTGGACGGCTGTGGGGGCGAACGGCGAGCGTCAAAGCACTCGGTTTCTCTCCAGTAGTTGGCCTTTATTGAGTAAATTGTAACATGACGACCTATGTGATTTTGGCAGGACTTTTTAGCGCCTACTTTTGAGCTAGTGGGCTAAGATTTGAAACAAACGATCATGGGAATCCAGCTTTCAGGGGAGGCCTCCCCCTAGTCTCTGGACGGCTGTGGGGCCGAGCGGCGAGCGTTAAAGCACTCAGTTTCGCTCAAGTACCATGACGACCGATTTGACTTCGGCACGACTTTAGGTCGCTTAATTTCTGCCTAGCGGGCTAGGAATTTACACAGACAAGCCTTGGGAATCCAGCTATAAAGGGAGGCCTCTTCCAAGCCTCTCGGAGCTCGTGAGGCCGAACGGCGAGCGTCAAAGCACTCGGTTTCGCTCCAGTAGTAGGCTTTTATTGACTAAATTGTAACATGACGACCTATGTGATTTTGGCAGGACTTTTTAGCACTTATTTTTGAGCTAGTGGGCTAAGATTTGAAAC
Source organism: Phycodurus eques (assembly GCF_024500275.1). Lineage (NCBI taxonomy): Eukaryota > Metazoa > Chordata > Actinopteri > Syngnathiformes > Syngnathidae > Phycodurus > Phycodurus eques. Next base: position 60,005 of record NW_026904216.1, on the reverse strand, counting down.
AAACGATCGGTGGGAATCCAGCTTTCAGGGGGGGCCTCCCCCGAGTCTCTGGACGGCTGTGGGGGCGAACGGCGAGCGTCAAAGCACTCGGTTTCGCTCCAGTAGTAGGCCTTTATTGACTAAATTGTAACATGACAACCTATGTGACTTTGGGAGGACTTTTTAGCGCCTACTTTTCAGCTACTGGGCTACGATTTGAAACAAACGATCGGTGGGAATCCAGCTTTCAGGGGAGGCCTCCCCCGAGTCTCTGGACAGCTGTGGGGGCGAACGGCGAGCGTCAAAGCACTCGGTTTCTCTCCAGTAGTTGGCCTTTATTGAGTAAATTGTAACATGACGACCTATGTGATTTTGGCAGGACTTTTTAGCGCCTACTTTTCAGCTATTGGGCTAAGATTTGAAACAAACGATCGGTGGGAAGCCAGCTTTCAGGGAGGCCTCTTCCAAGCCTCTCGGAGCTCGTGAGGCCGAACGGCGAGCGTCAAAGCACTCGGTTTCGCTCCAGTAGTAGGCTTTTATTGACTAAATTGTAACATGACGACCTATGTGACTTTGGCAGGACTTTTTAGCGCTTACTTTTGAGTTAGTGGGCTAAGATTTGAAACAAACGATCGGTGGGAATCCAGCTTTCAGGGGAGGCCTCCCCCGAGTCTCTGGACGGCTGTGGGGGCGAACGGCGAGCGTCAAAGCACTCGGTTTCGCTCCAGTAGTAGGCCTTTATTGACTAAATTGTAACATGACAACCTATGTGACTTTGGGAGGACTTTTTAGCGCTTACTTTTGACCTAGTGCGCTAAGATTTGAAACAAACGATCGGTGGGAATCCAGCTTTCAGGGGAGTCCTCCCCCGAGTCTCTGGAAGGCTGTGAGGCCGAGCGGCGAGCGTTAAAGGACTCATTTTCGCTCAAGTAGTCGGCTTTTATTGACTAAATTGTAACATGACGACCTATGTGACTTTGGCAGGACTTTTTAGCGCTTACTTTTGAGCTAGTGGGCTAAGATTTGAAACAAACGATCGGTGGGAATCTAGCTTTCAGGGGAGGCCTCCCCCGAGTCTCTGGACAGCTGTGGGGCCGATCGGCGAGCGTTAAAGCACTTAGTTTCGGTCCAGTCGGAGGCCTTTATTGACTAAATTGTAACATGACGACCTATGTGATTTTGGCCGGACATTTTAGCGCCTACTTTTCAGCTACTGGGCTAAGATTTGAAACAAACGATCGGTCGGCAGCCAGCTTTCAGGGGAGGCCTCTTCCAAGCCTCTCAGAGGTCGTGGGCCCGAACGGCGAGCGTCAAAGCACTCGGTTTCGCTCCAGTAGTAGGCCTTTATTGACTAAATTGTAACATGACAACCTATGTGACTTTGGGAGGACTTTTTAGCGCTTACTTTTGACCTAGTGCGCTAAGATTTGAAACAAACGATCGGTGGGAATCCAGCTTTCAGGGGAGGCCTCCCCCGAGTCTCTGGACGGCTGTGGGGGCGAACGCCGAGCGTCAAAGCACTCGGTTTCGCTCCAGTAGTTGGCCTTTATTGAGTAAATTGTAACATGACGACCTATGTGATTTTGGCAGGACTTTTTAGCGCCTACTTTTGAGCTAGTGGGCTAAGATTTGAAACAAACGATCATGGGAATCCAGCTTTCAGGGGAGGCCTCCCCCTAGTCTCTGGACGGCTGTGGGGCCGAGCGGCGAGCGTTAAAGCACTCAGTTTCGGTCCAATCGGAGGCCTTTATTGACTAAATTGTAACATGACGACCTATGTGATTTTGGCAGGACTTTTTAGCGCCTACTTTTCAGCTATTGGGCTAAGATTTGAAACAAACGATCGGTGGGAAGCCAGCTTTCAGGGAGGCCTCTTCTAAGACTCTCGGAGGTCGTGGGCCCGAACGGCGAGCGTCAAAGCACTCGGTTTCGCTCCAGTAGTAGGCCTTTATTGACTAAGTTGTAACATGACAACCTATGTGACTTTGGGAGGACTTTTTAGCGCTTACTTTTGACCTAGTGCGCTAAGATTTGAAACAAACGATCGGTGGGAATCCAGCTTTCAGGGGAGGCCTCCCCCGAGTCTCTGGACGGCTGTGGGGGCGAACGGCGAGCGTCAAAGCACTCGGTTTCTCTCCAGTAGTTGGCCTTTATTGAGTAAATTGTAACATGACGACCTATGTGATTTTGGCAGGACTTTTTAGCGCCTACTTTTCAGCTATTGGGCTAAGATTTGAAACAAACGATCGGTGGGAAGCCAGCTTTCAGGGAGGCCTCTTCCAAGCCTCTCGGAGCTCGTGAGGCCGAACGGCGAGCGTCAAAGCACTCGGTTTCGCTCCAGTAGTAGGCTTTTATTGACTAAATTGTAACATGACGACCTATGTGACTTTGGCAGGACTTTTTAGCGCTTACTTTTGAGTTAGTGGGCTAAGATTTGAAACAAACGATCGGTGGGAATCCAGCTTTCAGGGGAGGCCTCCCCCGAGTCTCTGGACGGCTGTGGGGGCGAACGGCGAGCGTCAAAGCACTCGGTTTCGCTCCAGTAGTAGGCCTTTATTGACTAAATTGTAACATGACAACCTATGTGACTTTGGGAGGACTTTTTAGCGCTTACTTTTGACCTAGTGCGCTAAGATTTGAAACAAACGATCGGTGGGAATCCAGCTTTCAGGGGAGGCCTCCCCCGAGTCTCTGGACGGCTGTGGGGGCGAACGCCGAGCGTCAAAGCACTCGGTTTCGCTCCAGTAGTTGGCCTTTATTGAGTAAATTGTAACATGACGACCTATGTGATTTTGGCAGGACTTTTTAGCGCCTACTTTTGAGCTAGTGGGCTAAGATTTGAAACAAACGATCATGGGAATCCAGCTTTCAGGGGAGGCCTCCCCCTAGTCTCTGGACGGCTGTGGGGCCGAGCGGCGAGCGTTAAAGCACTCAGTTTCGGTCCAGTCGGAGGCCTTTATTGACTAAATTGTAACATGACGACCTATGTGATTTTGGCAGGACTTTTTAGCGCCTACTTTTCAGCTATTGGGCTAAGATTTGAAACAAACGATCGGTGGGAAGCCAGCTTTCAGGGAGGCCTCTTCTAAGACTCTCGGAGGTCGTGGGCCCGAACGGCGAGCGTCAAAGCACTCGGTTTCGCTCCAGTAGTAGGCCTTTATTGACTAAGTTGTAACATGACAACCTATGTGACTTTGGGAGGACTTTTTAGCGCTTACTTTTGACCTAGTGCGCTAAGATTTGAAACAAACGATCGGTGGGAATCCAGCTTTCAGGGGAGTCCTCCCCCGAGTCTCTGGAAGGCTGTGGGGCCAAGCGGCGAGCGTTAAAGCACTCAGTTTCGGTCCAGTCGGAGGCCTTTATTGACTAAATTGTAACATGACGACCTATGTGATTTTGGCAGGACATTTTAGCGCCTACTTTTCAGCTACTGGGCTAAGATTTGAAACAAACGATCGGTCGGCAGCCAGCTTTCAGGGGAGGCCTCTTCCAAGCCTCTCAGAGGTCGTGGGCCCGAACGGCGAGCGTCAAAGCACTCGGTTTCGCTCCAGTAGTAGGCCTTTATTGACTAAATTGTAACATGACAACCTATGTGACTTTGGGAGGACTTTTTAGCGCTTACTTTTGACCTAGTGCGCTAAGATTTGAAACAAACGATCGGTGGGAATCCAGCTTTCAGGGGAGTCCTCCCCCGAGTCTCTGGAAGGCTGTGGGGCCGAGCGGCGAGCGTTAAAGCACTCAGTTTCGCTCAGGTACCATGACGACCGATTTGACTTCGGCACGACTTTAGGTCGCTTAATTTCTGCCTAGCGGGCTAGGAATTTACACAGACAAGCCTTGGGAAGCCAGCTTTAAAGGGAGGCCTCTTCCAAGCCTCTCGGAGCTTGTGAGGCCGAACGGCGAGCATCAAAGCACTCGGTTTCGCTCCAGTAGTAGGCTTTTATTGACTAAATTGTAGCATGACGACCTATGTGACTTTGGCAGGAATTTTTAGCGCTTACTTTTGAGCTAGTGGGCTAAGATTTGAAACAAACGATCGGTGGGAATCCAGCTTTCAGGGGAGGCCTCCCCCGAGTCTCTGGACGGCTGTGGGGGCGAACGCCGAGCGTCAAAGCACTCGGTTTCGCTCCAGTAGTAGGCCTTTATTGACTAAATTGTAGCATGACAACCTATGTGACTTTGGGAGGACTTTTTAGCGCTTACTTTTGACCTAGTGCGCTAAGATTTGAAACAAACGATCGGTGGGAATCCAGCTTTCAGGGGAGTCCTCCCCCGAGTCTCTGGAAGGCTGTGGGGCCGAGCGGCGAGCGTTAAAGCACTCAGTTTCGCTCAAGTACCATGACGACCGATTTGACTTCGGCACGACTTTAGGTCGCTTAATTTCTGCCTAGCGGGCTAGGAATTTACACAGACAAGCCTTGGGAATCCAGCTTTAAAGTGAGGCCTCTTCCAAGCCTCTCGGAGCTCGTGAGGCCGAACGGCGAGCGTCAAAGCACTCGGTTTCGCTCCAGTAGTAGGCTTTTATTGACTAAATTGTAACATGACGACCTATGTGACTTTGGCAGGACTTTTTAGCGCTTATTTTTGAGCTAGTGGGCTAAGATTTGAAACAAACGATCGGTGGGAATCCAGCTTTCAGGGGAGGCCTCCCCCGAGTCTCTGGACGGCTGTGGGGGCGAACGGCGAGCGTCAAAGCACTCGGTTTCTCTCCAGTAGTTGGCCTTTATTAAGTAAATAGTAACATGACGACCTATGTGATTTTGGCAGGACTTTTTAGCGCCTACTTTTCAGCTACTGGGCTAAGATTTGAAACAAACGATCGGTGGGAATCCAGCTTTCAGGGGAGGCCTCCCCCGAGTCTCTGGACGGCTGTGGGGGCGAACGGCGAGCGTCACAGCACTCGGTTTCTCTCCAGTAGTTGGCCTTTATTGAGTAAATTGTAACATGACAACCTATGTGACTTTGGGAGGACTTTTTAGCGCTTACTTTTGACCTAGTGCGCTAAGATTTGAAACAAAAGATCGGTTGGAATCCAGCTTTCAGGGGAGTCCTCCCCCGAGTCTCTGGAAGGCTGTGGGGCCGAGCGGCGAGCGTTAAAGCACTCAGTTTCGGTCCAGTCGGAGGCCTTTATTGACTAAATTGTAACATGACGACCTATGTGATTTTGGCAGGACATTTTAGCGCCTACTTTTCAGCTACTGGGCTAAGATTTGAAACAAACGATCGGTCGGCAGCCAGCTTTCAGGGGAGGCCTCTTCCAAGCCTCTCTGAGGTCGTGGGCCCGAACGGCGAGCGTCAAAGCACTCGGTTTCGCTCCAGTAGTAGGCCTTTATTGACTAAATTGTAACATGACAACCTATGTGACTTTGGGAGGACTTTTCAGCGCTTACTTTTGACCTAGTGCTCTAAGATTTGAAACAAATGATCGGTGGGAATCCAGCTTTCAGGGGAGTCCTCCCCCGAGTCTCTGGAAGGCTGTGGGGCCGAGCGGCGAGCGTTAAAGCACTCAGTTTCGCTCAGGTACCATGACGACCGATTTGACTTCGGCACGACTTTAGGTCGCTTAATTTCTGCCTAGCGGGCTAGGAATTTACACAGACAAGCCTTGGGAATCCAGCTTTAAAGGGAGGCCTCTTCCAAGCCTCTCGGAGCTTGTGAGGCCGAACGGCGAGCATCAAAGCACTCGGTTTCGCTCCAGTAGTAGGCTTTTATTGACTAAATTGTAGCATGACGACCTATGTGACTTTGGCAGGACTTTTTAGCGCTTACTTTTGAGCTAGTGTGCTAAGATTTGAAACAAACGATCGGTGGGAATCCAGCTTTCAGGGGAGGCCTCCCCCGAGTCTCTGGACGGCTGTGGGGGCGAACGCCGAGCGTCAAAGCACTCTGTTTCGCTCCAGTAGTAGGCCTTTATTGACTAAATTGTAGCATGACAACCTATGTGACTTTGGGAGGACTTTTTAGCGCTTACTTTTGACCTAGTGCGCTAAGATTTGAAACAAACGATCGGTGGGAAGCCAGCTTTCAGGGAGGCCTCTTCCAAGCCTCTCGGAGCTTGTGAGGCCGAACGGCGAGCATCAAAGCACTCGGTTTCGCTCCAGTAGTAGGCTTTTATTGACTAAATTGTAGCATGACGACCTATGTGACTTTGGCAGGACTTTTTAGCGCTTACTTTTGAGCTAGTGTGCTAAGATTTGAAACAAACGATCGGTGGGAATCCAGCTTTCAGGGGAGGCCACCCCCGAGTCTCTGGACGGCTGTGGGGGCGAACGCCGAGCGTCAAAGCACTCTGTTTCGCTCCAGTAGTAGGCCTTTATTGACTAAATTGTAGCATGACAACCTATGTGACTTTGGGAGGACTTTTTAGCGCTTACTTTTGACCTAGTGCGCTAAGATTTGAAACAAACGATCGGTGGGAAGCCAGCTTTCAGGGAGGCCTCTTCCAAGCCTCTCGGAGCTCATGAGGCCGAACGGCGAGCGTCAAAGCACTCGGTTTCGCTCCAGTAGTAGGCTTTTATTGACTAAATTGTAACATGACGACCTATGTGACTTTGGCAGGACTTTTTAGCGCTTACTTTTGAGTTAGTGGGCTAAGATTTGAAACAAACGATCGGTGGGAATCCAGCTTTCAGGGGAGGCCTCCCCCGAGTCTCTGGACGGCTGTGGGGGCGAATGGCGAGCGTCAAAGCACTCGGTTTCGCTCCAGTAGTAGGCCTTTATTGACTAAATTGTAACATGACAACCTATGTGACTTTGGGATGACTTTTTAGCGCTTACTTTTGACCTAGTGCGCTAAGATTTGAAACAAACGATCGGTGGGAATCCAGCTTTCAGGGGAGTCCTCCCCCGAGTCTCTGGAAGGCTGTGGGGCCGAGCGGCGAGCGTTAAAGCACTCAGTTTCGCTCCAGTAGTAGGCCTTTATTGACTAAATTGTAACATGACGACCTATGTGACTTTGGCAGGACCTTTTAGCGCTTACTTTTGAGCTAGTGGGCTTAGATTTGAAACAAACGATTGGTGGGAATCCGGCTTTCAGGGGAGTCCTCCCCCGAGTCTCTGCACGGCTGTGGGGGCGAACGGCGAGCGTTAAAGAACTCAGTTTCGCTCAAGTACCATGACGACCGATTTGACTTCGGCACGACTTTAGGTCGCTTAATTTCTGCCTAGCGGGCTAGGAATTTACACAGACAAGCCTTGGGAATCCAGCTTTCAGGGGAGGCCTCCCCCGAGTCTCTGGACGGCTGTGGGGGCGAACGCCGAGCGTCAAAGCACTCGGTTTCGCTCCAGTAGTAGGCCTTTATTGACTAAATTGTAGCATGACAACCTATGTGACTTTGGGAGGACTTTTTAGCGCTTACTTTTGACCTAGTGCGCTAAGATTTGAAACAAACGATCGGTGGGAATCCAGCTTTCAGGGGAGTCCTCCCCCGAGTCTCTGGAAGGCTGTGGGGCCGAGCGGCGAGCGTTAAAGCACTCAGTTTCGCTCAAGTACCATGACGACCGATTTGACTTCGGCACGACTTTAGGTCGCTTAATTTCTGCCTAGCGGGCTAGGAATTTACACAGACAAGCCTTGGGAATCCAGCTTTAAAGTGAGGCCTCTTCCAAGCCTCTCGGAGCTCGTGAGGCCGAACGGCGAGCGTCAAAGCACTCGGTTTCGCTCCAGTAGTAGGCTTTTATTGACTAAATTGTAACATGACGACCTATGTGACTTTGGCAGGACTTTTTAGCGCTTATTTTTGAGCTAGTGGGCTAAGATTTGAAACAAACGATCGGTGGGAATCCAGCTTTCAGGGGAGGCCTCCCCCGAGTCTCTGGACGGCTGTGGGGGCGAACGGCGAGCGTCAAAGCACTCGGTTTCTCTCCAGTAGTTGGCCTTTATTAAGTAAATAGTAACATGACGACCTATGTGATTTTGGCAGGACTTTTTAGCGCCTACTTTTCAGCTACTGGGCTAAGATTTGAAACAAACGATCGGTGGGAATCCAGCTTTCAGGGGAGGCCTCCCCCGAGTCTCTGGACGGCTGTGGGGGCGAACGGCGAGCGTCACAGCACTCGGTTTCTCTCCAGTAGTTGGCCTTTATTGAGTAAATTGTAACATGACAACCTATGTGACTTTGGGAGGACTTTTTAGCGCTTACTTTTGACCTAGTGCGCTAAGATTTGAAACAAAAGATCGGTTGGAATCCAGCTTTCAGGGGAGTCCTCCCCCGAGTCTCTGGAAGGCTGTGGGGCCGAGCGGCGAGCGTTAAAGCACTCAGTTTCGGTCCAGTCGGAGGCCTTTATTGACTAAATTGTAACATGACGACCTATGTGATTTTGGCAGGACATTTTAGCGCCTACTTTTCAGCTACTGGGCTAAGATTTGAAACAAACGATCGGTCGGCAGCCAGCTTTCAGGGGAGGCCTCTTCCAAGCCTCTCTGAGGTCGTGGGCCCGAACGGCGAGCGTCAAAGCACTCGGTTTCGCTCCAGTAGTAGGCCTTTATTGACTAAATTGTAACATGACAACCTATGTGACTTTGGGAGGACTTTTCAGCGCTTACTTTTGACCTAGTGCTCTAAGATTTGAAACAAATGATCGGTGGGAATCCAGCTTTCAGGGGAGTCCTCCCCCGAGTCTCTGGAAGGCTGTGGGGCCGAGCGGCGAGCGTTAAAGCACTCAGTTTCGCTCAGGTACCATGACGACCGATTTGACTTCGGCACGACTTTAGGTCGCTTAATTTCTGCCTAGCGGGCTAGGAATTTACACAGACAAGCCTTGGGAATCCAGCTTTAAAGGGAGGCCTCTTCCAAGCCTCTCGGAGCTTGTGAGGCCGAACGGCGAGCATCAAAGCACTCGGTTTCGCTCCAGTAGTAGGCTTTTATTGACTAAATTGTAGCATGACGACCTATGTGACTTTGGCAGGACTTTTTAGCGCTTACTTTTGAGCTAGTGTGCTAAGATTTGAAACAAACGATCGGTGGGAATCCAGCTTTCAGGGGAGGCCTCCCCCGAGTCTCTGGACGGCTGTGGGGGCGAACGCCGAGCGTCAAAGCACTCTGTTTCGCTCCAGTAGTAGGCCTTTATTGACTAAATTGTAGCATGACAACCTATGTGACTTTGGGAGGACTTTTTAGCGCTTACTTTTGACCTAGTGCGCTAAGATTTGAAACAAACGATCGGTGGGAAGCCAGCTTTCAGGGAGGCCTCTTCCAAGCCTCTCGGAGCTTGTGAGGCCGAACGGCGAGCATCAAAGCACTCGGTTTCGCTCCAGTAGTAGGCTTTTATTGACTAAATTGTAGCATGACGACCTATGTGACTTTGGCAGGACTTTTTAGCGCTTACTTTTGAGCTAGTGTGCTAAGATTTGAAACAAACGATCGGTGGGAATCCAGCTTTCAGGGGAGGCCTCCCCCGAGTCTCTGGACGGCTGTGGGGGCGAACGCCGAGCGTCAAAGCACTCTGTTTCGCTCCAGTAGTAGGCCTTTATTGACTAAATTGTAGCATGACAACCTATGTGACTTTGGGAGGACTTTTTAGCGCTTACTTTTGACCTAGTGCGCTAAGATTTGAAACAAACGATCGGTGGGAAGCCAGCTTTCAGGGAGGCCTCTTCCAAGCCTCTCGGAGCTCATGAGGCCGAACGGCGAGCGTCAAAGCACTCGGTTTCGCTCCAGTAGTAGGCTTTTATTGACTAAATTGTAACATGACGACCTATGTGACTTTGGCAGGACTTTTTAGCGCTTACTTTTGAGTTAGTGGGCTAAGATTTGAAACAAACGATCGGTGGGAATCCAGCTTTCAGGGGAGGCCTCCCCCGAGTCTCTGGACGGCTGTGGGGGCGAATGGCGAGCGTCAAAGCACTCGGTTTCGCTCCAGTAGTAGGCCTTTATTGACTAAATTGTAACATGACAACCTATGTGACTTTGGGATGACTTTTTAGCGCTTACTTTTGACCTAGTGCGCTAAGATTTGAAACAAACGATCGGTGGGAATCCAGCTTTCAGGGGAGTCCTCCCCCGAGTCTCTGGAAGGCTGTGGGGCCGAGCGGCGAGCGTTAAAGCACTCAGTTTCGCTCCAGTAGTAGGCCTTTATTGACTAAATTGTAACATGACGACCTATGTGACTTTGGCAGGACCTTTTAGCGCTTACTTTTGAGCTAGTGGGCTTAGATTTGAAACAAACGATTGGTGGGAATCCGGCTTTCAGGGGAGTCCTCCCCCGAGTCTCTGCACGGCTGTGGGGGCGAACGGCGAGCGTTAAAGAACTCAGTTTCGCTCAAGTACCATGACGACCGATTTGACTTCGGCACGACTTTAGGTCGCTTAATTTCTGCCTAGCGGGCTAGGAATTTACACAGACAAGCCTTGGGAATCCAGCTTTAAAGGGAGGCCTCTTCCAAGCCTCTCGGAGCTCGTGAGGCCGAACGGCGAGCGTCAAAGCACTCGGTTTCGCTCCAGTAGTAGGCTTTTATTGACTAAATTGTAACATGACGACCTATGTGACTTTGGCAGTACTTTTTAGCGCTTATTTTTGAGCTAGTGGGCTAAGATTTGAAACAAACGATCGGTGGGAATCCAGCTTTCAGGGGAGGCCTCCCCCGAGTCTCTGGACGGCTGTGGGGGCGAACGGCGAGCGTCAAAGCACTCGGTTTCTCTCCAGTAGTTGGCCTTTATTAAGTAAATTGTAACATGACGACCTATGTGATTTTGGCAGGACTTTTTAGCGCCTACTTTTCAGCTACTGGGCTAAGATTTGAAACAAACGATCGGTGGGAATCCAGCTTTCAGGGGAGGCCTCCCCCGAGTCTCTGGACGGCTGTGGGGGCGAACGGCGAGCGTCAAAGCACTCTGTTTCGCTCCAGTATTAGGCCTTTATTGACTAAATTGTAACATGACAACCTATGTGACTTTGGGATGACTTTTTAGCGCTTACTTTTGACCTAGTGCGCTAAGATTTGAAACAAACGATCGGTGGGAATCCAGCTTTCAGGGGAGTCCTCCCCCGAGTCTCTGGAAGGCTGTGGGGCCGAGCGGCGAGCGTTAAAGCACTCAGTTTCGCTCCAGTAGTAGGCCTTTATTGACTAAATTGTAACATGACGACCTATGTGACTTTGGCAGGACCTTTTTGCGCTTACTTTTGAGCTAGTGGGCTAAGATTTGAAAAAAACGATTGGTGGGAATCCGGCTTTCAGGGGAGGCCTCCCCCGAGTCTCTGCACGGCTGTGGGGGCGAACGGCGAGCGTTAAAGAACTCAGTTTCGCTCAAGTACCATGACGACCGATTTGACTTCGGCACGACTTTAGGTCGCTTAATTTCTGCCTAGCGGGCTAGGAATTTACACAGACAAGCCTTGGGAATCCAGCTTTAAAGGGAGGCCTCTTCCAAGCCTCTCGGAGCTCGTGAGGCCGAACGGCGAGCGTCAAAGCACTCGGTTTCGCTCCAGTAGTAGGCTTTTATTGACTAAATTGTAACATGACGACCTATGTGACTTTGGCAGGACTTTTTAGCGCTTATTTTTGAGCTAGTGGGCTAAGATTTGAAACAAACGATCGGTGGGAATCCAGCTTTCAGGGGAGGCCTCCCCCGAGTCTCTGGACGGCTGTGGGGGCGAACGGCGAGCGTCAAAGCACTCGGTTTCTCTCCAGTAGTTGGCCTTTATTAAGTAAATTGTAACATGACGACCTATGTGATTTTGGGAGGACTTTTTAGCGCCTACTTTTCAGCTACTGGGCTAAGATTTGAAACAAACGATCGGTGGGAATCCAGCTTTCAGGGGAGGCCTCCCCCGAGTCTCTGGACGGCTGTGGGGGCGAACGGCGAGCGTCAAAGCACTCTGTTTCGCTCCAGTATTAGGGCTTTATTGACTAAATTGTAACATGACAACCTATGTGACTTTGGGAGGACTTTTTAGCGCTTACTTTTTACCTAGTGCGCTAAGATTTGAAACAAACGATCGGTGGTAATCCATCTTTCAGGGGAGGCCTCCCCCGAGTCTCTGGACAGCTGTGGGGCCGATCGGCGAGCGTTAAAGCAATCAGTTTCGGTCCAGTCGGAGGCCTTTATTGACTAAATTGTAACATGACGACCTATGTGATTTTGGCAGGACTTTTTAGCGCCCACTTTTCAGCTACTGGGCTAAGATTTGAAACAAACGATCGGTGGGAAGCCACCTTTCATGGGAGGTCTCTTCCAAGACTCTCGGAGGTCGTGGGCCCGAACGGCGAGCGTCAAAGCACTCTGTTTCGCTCCAGTATTAGGCCTTTATTGACTAAATTGTAACATGACAACCTATGTGACTTTGGGAGGACTTTTTAGCGCTTACTTTTTACCTAGTGCGCTAAGATTTGAAACAAACGATCGGTGGTAATCCAGCTTTCAGGGGAGGCCTCCCCCGAGTCTCTGGACAGCTGTGGGGCCGATCGGCGAGCGTTATAGCACTCAGTTTCGGTCCAGTCGGAGGCCTTTATTGACTAAATTGTAACATGACGACCTATGTGATTTTGGCAGGACATTTTAGCGCCTACTTTTGAGCTACTGGGCTAAGATTTGAAACAAACGATCGGTCGGCAGCCAGCTTTCAGGGGAGGCCTCTTCCAAGCCTCTCGGAGGTCGTGGGCCCGAACGGCGAGCGTCAAAGCACTCGGTTTCGCTCCAGTAGTAGGCCTTTATTGACTAAATTGTAACATGACAACCTATGTGACTTTGGGAGGACTTTTTAGCGCTTACTTTTGACCTAGTGCGCTAAGATTTGAAACAAACGATCGGTGGGAATCCAGCTTTCAGGGGAGTCCTCCCCCGAGTCTCTGGAAGGCTGTGGGGCCGAGCGGCGAGCGTTAAAGCACTCAGTTTCGCTCAAGTACCATGACGACCGATTTGACTTCGGCACAACTTTAGGTCGCTTAATTTCTGCCTCGCGGGCTAGGAATTTACACAGACAAGCCTTGGGAATCCAGCTTTAAAGGGAGGCCTCTTCCAAGCCTCTCGGAGCTCGTGAGGCCGAACGGCGAGCGTCAAAGCACTCGGTTTCGCTCCAGTAGTAGGCTTTTATTGACTAAATTGTAACATGACGACCTATGTGACTTTGGCAGGACTTTTTAGCGCTTATTTTTGAGCTAGTGGGCTAAGATTTGAAACAAACGATCGGTGGGAATCCAGCTTTCAGGGGAGGCCTCCCCCGAGTCTCTGGACGGCTGTGGGGGCGAACGGCGAGCGTCAAAGCACTCGGTTTCTCTCCAGTAGTTGGCCTTTATTAAGTAAATTGTAACATGACGACCTATGTGATTTTGGCAGGACTTTTTAGCGCCTACTTTTCAGCTACTGGGCTAAGATTTGAAACAAACGATCGGTGGGAATCCAGCTTTCAGGGGAGGCCTCCCCCGAGTCTCTGGACAGCTGTGGGGCCGATCGGCGAGCGTTAAAGGAATCAGTTTCGGTCCAGTCGGAGGCCTTTATTGACTAAATTGTAACATGACGACCTATGTGATTTTGGCAGGACTTTTTAGCGCCTACTTTTCAGCTACTGGGCTAAGATTTGAAACAAACGATCGGTGGGAAGCCACCTTTCAGGGGAGGTCTCTTCCAAGACTCTCGGAGGTCGGGGGCCCGAACGGCGAGCGTCAAAGCACTCTGTTTCGCTCCAGTATTAGGCCTTTATTGACTAAATTGTAACATGACAACCTATGTGACTTTGGGAGGACTTTTTAGCGCTTACCTTTTACCTAGTGCGCTAAGATTTGAAACAAACGATCGGTGGTAATCCAGCTTTCAGGGGAGGCCTCCCCCGAGTCTCTGGACAGCTGTGGGGCCGATCGGCGAGCGTTATAGCACTCAGTTTCGGTCCAGTCGGAGGCCTTTATTGACTAAATTGTAACATGACGACCTATGTGATTTTGGCAGGACATTTTAGCGCCTACTTTTGAGCTACTGGGCTAAGATTTGAAACAAACGATCGGTCGGCAGCCAGCTTTCAGGGGAGGCCTCTTCCAAGCCTCTCGGAGGTCGTGGGCCCGAACGGCGAGCGTCAAAGCACTCGGTTTCGCTCCAGTAGTTGGCCTTTATTGACTAAATTGTAACATGACAACCTATGTGACTTTGGAGGACTTTTTAGCGCTTACTTTTGACTTAGTGCGCTAAGATTTGAAACAAACGATCGGTGGGAATCCAGCTTTCAGGGGAGTCCTCCCCCGAGTCTCTGGAAGGCTGTGGGGCCGAGCGGCGAGCGTTAAAGCACTCAGTTTCGCTCAAGTACCATGACGACCGATTTGACTTCGGCACGACTTTAGGTCGCTTAATTTCTGCCTCGCGGGCTAGGAATTTTCACAGACAAGCCTTGGGAATCCAGCTTTAAAGGGAGGCCTCTTCCAAGCCTCTCGGAGCTTGTGAGGCCGAACGGCGAGCGTCAAAGCACTCTGTTTCGCTCCAGTAGTAGGCTTTTATTGACTAAATTGTAACATGACGACCTATGTGACTTTGGCAGGAAGTTTTAGCGCTTACGTTTGAGCTAGTGGGCTAAGATTTGAAACAAATGATCGGTGGGAATCCAGCTTTCAGGGGAGTCCTCCCCCGAGTCTCTGGAAGGTTGTGGGGCCGAGCGGCGAGCGTTAAAGCACTCTGTTTCGCTCCAGTAGTAGGCCTTTATTGACTAAATTGTAGCATGACAACCTATGTGACTTTGGGAGGACTTTTTAGCGCTTACTTTTGACCTAGTGCGCTAAGATTTGATACAAACGATCGGTGGGAATCCGGCTTTCAGGGGAGGCCTCCCCCGAGTCTCTGGACGGCTGTGGGGGCGAACGGCGAGCGTTAAAGCACTCAGTTACGCTCAAGTACCATGACGACCGATTTGACTTCGGCACGACTTTAGGTCGCTTAATTTCTGCCTAGCGGGCTAGGAATTTACACAAACTAGCCTTGGGAATCCAGCTTTAAAGGGAGGCCTCTTCCAAGCCTCTCGGAGCTCGTGAGGCCGAACGGCGAGCGTCAAAGCACTCGGTTTTGCTCCAGTAGTAGGCTTTTATTGACTAAATTGTAACATGACGACCTATGTGACTTTGGCAGGACTTTTTAGCGCTTACTTTTGAGCTAGTGGGCTAAGATTTGAAACACACGATCGGGGGGAATCCAGCTTTCAGGGGAGGCCTCCCCCGAGTCTCTGGACGGCTGTGGGGGCGAACGGCGAGCGTCAAAGCGCTCGGTTTCTCTCCAGTAGTTGGCCTTTATTGAGTAAATTGTAACATGACGACCTATGTGAATTTGGCAGGACTTTTTAGCGCCTACTTTTCAGCTACTAGGCTAAGATTTGAAATAAACGATCGGTGGGAATCCAGCTTTCAGGGGAGGCCTCTTCCAAGCCTCTCGGAGGTCGTGGGCCCGAACGGCGAGCGTCAAAGCACTCTGTTTCGCTCCAGTAGTAGGCCTTTATTGACTAAATTGTAACATGACAACCTATGTGATTTTGGCAGGACTTTTTTGCGCCTACTTTTCAGCGACTGGGCTAAGATTTGAAACAAACGATCGGTGGGAATCCAGATTTCAGGGGAGGCCTCCCCCGAGTCTCTGGACGGGTGTGGGGCCGAGCGGCGAGCGTTAAAGCACTCAGTTTCGCTCGAGTACCATGACGACCGATTTGACTTCGGCACGACTTTAGTCGCTTAATTTCTGCCTAGCGGGCTAGGAATTCACAGAGACAAGCCTTGGGAATCCAGCTTTCAGGGGAGGCCTCTTCCAAGACTCTCGGAGGTCGTGGACCCGAACGGCGAGCGTCAAAGCACTCTGTTTCGCTCCAGTAGTAGGCCTTTATTGAGTAAATTGTTTCATGACGACCTATGTGATTTTGGCAGGACTTTTTAGCGCCTACTTTTGAGCTAGTGGGCTAAGATTTAAAACAAACGATCGGTGGGAAGCCACCTTTCAGGGGAGGTCTCTTCCAAGACTCTCGGAGGTCGTGGACCCGAACGGCGAGCGTCAAAGCACTCTGTTTCGCTCCAGTAGTAGGCCTTTATTGAGTAAATTGTTTCATGACGACCTATGTGATTTTGGCAGGACTTTTTAGCGCCTACTTTTGAGCTAGTGGGCTAAGATTTAAAACAAACGATCGGTGGGAAGCCACCTTTCAGGGGAGGCCTCTTCCAAGCCTCTCGGAGGTCGTGGGCCCGAACGGCGAGCGTCAAAGCACTCTGTTTCGCTCCAGTATTAGGCCTTTATTGACTAAATTGTAACATGACAACCTATGTGACTTTGGGAGGACTTTTTAGCGCTTACTTTTTACCTAGTGCGCTAAGATTTGAAACAAACGATCAGTGGTAATCCAGCTTTCAGGGGAGGCCTCCCCCGAGTCTCTGGACAGCTGTGGGGCCGATCGGCGAGCGTTAAAGCAATCAGTTTCGGTCCAGTCGGAGGCCTTTATTGACTAAATTGTAACATGACGACCTATGTGATTTTGGCAGGACTTTTTAGCGCCTACTTTTCAGCTACTGGGCTAAGATTTGAAACAAACGATCGGTGGGAAGCCACCTTTCAGGGGAGGTCTCTTCCAAGACTCTCGGAGGTCGTGGACCCGAACGGCGAGCGTCAAAGCACTCGGTTTCGCTCCAGTATTAGGCCTTTATTGACTAAATTGTAACATGACAACCTATGTGACTTTGGGAGGACTTTTTAGCGCTTACTTTTGACCTAGTGCGCTAAGATTTGAAACAAACGATCGGTGGGAATCCAGCTTTCAGGGGAGTCCTCCCCCGAGTCTCTGGAAGGCTGTGGGGCCGAGCGGCGAGCGTTAAAGCACTCAGTTTCGCTCAAGTACCATGACGACCGATTTGACTTCGGCACGACTTTAGGTCGCTTAATTTCTGCCTCGCGGGCTAGGAATTTACACAGACAAGCCTTGGGAATCCAGCTTTAAAGGGAGGCCTCTTCCAAGCCTCTCGGAGCTTGTGAGGCCGAACGGCGAGCGTCAAAGCACTCTGTTTCGCTCCAGTAGTAGGCTTTTATTAACTAAATTGTAACATGACGACCTATGTGACTTTGGCAGGACTTTTTAGCGCTTACTTTTGAGCTAGTGGGCTAAGATTTGAAACAAACGATCGGTGGGAATCCAGCTTTCAGGGGAGTCCTCCCCCGAGTCTTTGGAAGGCTGTGGGGCCGAGCGGCGAGCGTTAAAGCACTCTGTTTCGCTCCAGTAGTAGGCCTTTATTGACTAAATTGAAGCATGACAACCTATGTGATTTTGGGAGGACTTTTTAGCGCTTACTTTTGACCTAGTGCGCTAAGATTTGAAACAAACGATCGGTGGTAATCCAGCTTTCAGGGGAGGCCTCTTCCAAGACTCTCGGAGGTCGTGGACCCGAACGGCTAGCGTCAAAGCACTCTGTTTCGCTCCAGTAGTAGGCCTTTATTGAGTAAATTGTTTCATGACGACCTATGTGATTTTGGCAGGACTTTTTAGCGCCTACTTTTGAGCTAGTGGGCTAAGATTTAAAACAAACGATCGGTGGGAAGCCACCTTTCAGGGGAAGCCTCTTCCAAGCCTCTCGGAGGTCGTGGGCCCGAACGGCGAGCGTCAAAGAACTCTGTTTCGCTCCAGTATTAGGCCTTTATTGACTAAATTGTAACATGACAACCTATGTGACTTTGGGAGGACTTTTTAGCGCTTACTTTTGACCTAGTGCGCTAAGATTTGAAACAAACGATCGGTGGTAATCCAGCTTTCAGGGGAGGCCTCCCCCGAGTCTCTGGACAGCTGTGGGGCCGATCGGCGAGCGTTAAAGCACTCAGTTTCGGTCCAGTCGCAGGCCTTTATTGACTAAATTGTAACATGACGACCTATGTGATTTTGGCAGGACTTTTTAGCGCCTACTTTTCAGCTACTGGGCTAAGATTTGAAACAAACGATCGGTGGGAAGCCACCTTTCAGGGGAGGTCTCTTCCAAGACTCTCGGAGGTCGTGGACCCGAACGGCGAGCGTCAAAGCACTCTGTTTCGCTCCAGTAGTAGGCTTTTATTAACTAAATTGTAACATGACGACCTATGTGACTTTGGCAGGACTTTTTAGCGCTTACTTTTGAGCTAGTGCGCTAATATTTGAAACAAACGATCGGTGGGAATCCAGCTTTCAGGGGAGTCCTCCCCCGAGTCTCTGGAAAGCTGTGGGGCCGAGCGGCGAGCGTTAAAGCACTCAGTTACGCTCAAGTACCATGACGACCGATTTGACTTCGGCACGACTTTAGGTCGCTTAATTTCTGCCTAGCGGGCTAGGAATATACACAGACAAGCCTTGGGAATCCAGCTTTAAAGGGAGGCCTCTTCCAAGCCTCTCGGAGCTCGTGAGGCCGAACGGCGAGCGTCAAAGCACTCGGTTTCGCTCCAGTAGTAGGCTTTTATTGACTAAATTGTAACATGACGACCTATGTGACTTTGGCAGGGCTTTTTAGCGCTTACTTTTGAGCTAGTGGGCTAAGATTTGAAACAAACGATCGGTGGGAATCCAGCTTTCAGGGGAGGCCTCCCCCGAGTCTCTGGACGGCTGTGGGGCCGAGCGGCGAGCGTTAAAGCACTCAGTTTCGCTCGAGTACCATGACGACCGATTTGACTTCGGCACGACTTTAGGTCGCTTAATTTCTGCCTAGCGGGCTAGGAATTGACACAGACAAGCCTTGGGAATCCAGCTTTCAGGGGAGGCCTCTTCCAAGACTCTCGGAGGTCGTGGACCCGAACGGCGAGCGTCAAAGCACTCTGTTTCGCTCCAGTAGTAGGCCTTTATTGAGTAAATTGTTTCATGACGACCTATGTGATTTTGGCAGGACTTTTTAGCGCCTACTTTTGAGCTCGTGGGCTAAGATTTAAAACAAACGATCGGTGGGAAGCCACCTTTCAGGGGAAGCCTCTTCCAAGCCTCTCGGAGGTCGTGGGCCCGAACGGCGAGCGTCAAAGAACTCTGTTTCGCTCCAGTATTAGGCCTTTATTGACTAAATTGTAACATGACAACCTATGTGACTTTGGGAGGACTTTTTAGCGCTTACTTTTGACCTAGTGCGCTAAGATTTGAAACAAACGATCGGTGGTAATCCAGCTTTCAGGGGAGGCCTCCCCCGAGTCTCTGGACAGCTGTGGGGCCGATCGGCGAGCGTTAAAGCACTCAGTTTCGGTCCAGTCGCAGGCCTTTATTGACTAAATTGTAACATGACGACCTATGTGATTTTGGCAGGACTTTTTAGCGCCTACTTTTCAGCTACTGGGCTAAGATTTGAAACAAACGATCGGTGGGAAGCCACCTTTCAGGGGAGGTCTCTTCCAAGACTCTCGGAGGTCGTGGACCCGAACGGCGAGCGTCAAAGCACTCTGTTTCGCTCCAGTAGTAGGCTTTTATTAACTAAATTGTAACATGACGACCTATGTGACTTTGGCAGGACTTTTTAGCGCTTACTTTTGAGCTAGTGCGCTAAGATTTGAAACAAACGATCGGTGGGAATCCAGCTTTCAGGGGAGTCCTCCCCCGAGTCTCTGGAAAGCTGTGGGGCCGAGCGGCGGGCGTTAAAGCACTCAGTTATGCTCAAGTACCATGACGACCGATTTGACTTCGGCACGACTTTAGGTCGCTTAATTTCTGCCTAGCGGGCTAGGAATATACACAGACAAGCCTTGGGAATCCAGCTTTAAAGGGAGGCCTCTTCCAAGCCTCTCGGAGCTCGTGAGGCCGAACGGCGAGCGTCAAAGCACTCGGTTTCGCTCCAGTAGTAGGCTTTTATTGACTAAATTGTAACATGACGACCTATGTGACTTTGGCAGGACTTTTTAGCGCTTACTTTTGAGCTAGTGGGCTAAGATTTGAAACAAACGATCGGTGGGAATCCAGCTTTCAGGGGAGGCCTCCCCCGAGTCTCTGGACGGCTGTGGGGGCGAACGGCGAGCGTCAAAGCGCTCGGTTTCTCTCCAGTAGTTGGCCTTTATTGAGTAAATTGTAACATGACGACCTATGTGATTTTGGCAGGACTTTTTAGCGCCTACTTTTCAGCTACTGGGCTAAGATTTGAAATAAACGATCGGTGGGAATCCAGCTTTCAGGGGAGGCCTCTTCCAAGCCCCTCGGAGGTCGTGGGCCCGAACGGCGAGCGTCAAAGCACTCTGTTACGCTCCAGTAGCAGGCCTTTATTGACTAAATTGTAACATGACGACCTATGCCTCCCCCGAGTCTCTGGACTGCTGTGGGGCCGAGCGGCGACCTTTAAAGCACTCAGTTTCGCTCGAGTACCATGACGACCGATTTGACTTCGGCACGACTTTAGGTCGCTTAATTTCAGCCGAGCGGGCTAGGAATTCACACAGACAAGCTTTGGGAATCCAGCTTTCAAGGGAGGCCTCTTCCAAGCCTCTCTGAGCTCGTGGGGCCGAACGGCGAGCGTCGAAGCACTCGGTTTCGCTCAAGTAGTAACCCTTTATTGACTAAATTGTAACATCTCAACCTATGTGAATTTGGCAGGAATTTTCAGCGCTTACTTTTGAGCAAGTGGGCTAAGATTTGAAACAAACGATCGGTGGGAATCCAGCTTTCAGGGGAGGCCTCCCCCGAGTCTCTGGACAGCTGTGGGGCCGATCGGCGAGCGTTAAAGCACTCAGTTTCGGTCCAGTCGGAGGCCTTTATTGACTAAATTGTAACATGACGACCTATGTGATTTTGGCAGGACTTTTTAGCGCCTACTTTTCAGCTACTGGGCTAAGATTTGAAACAAACGATCGGTGGGAAGCCACCTTTCAGGGGAGGTCTCTTCCAAGACTCTCGGAGGTCGTGGACCCGAACGGCGAGCGTCAAAGCACTCTGTTTCGCTCCAGTAGTAGGCCTTTATTGAGTAAATTGTTTCATGACGACCTATGTGATTTTGGCAGGACTTTTTAGCGCCTACTTTTGAGCTAGTGGGCCAAGATTTAAAACAAACGATCGGTGGGAAGCCACCTTTCAGGTGAGGCCTCTTCCAAGCCTCTCGGAGGTCGTGGGCCCGAACGGCGAGCGTCAAAGCATTCGGTTTCGCTCCAGTATTAGGCCTTTATTGACTAAATTGTAACATGACAACCTATGTGACTTTGGGAGGACTTTTTAGCGCTTACTTTTGACCTAGTGCGCTAAGATTTGAAACAAACGATCGGTGGTAATCCTGCTTTCAGGGGAGGCCTCCCCCGAGTCTCTGGACAGCTGTGGGGCCGATCGGCGAGCGTTAAAGCAATCAGTTTCGGTCCAGTCGGAGGCCTTTATTGACTAAATTGTAACATGACGACCTATGTGACTTTGGCAGGACATTTTAGCGCCTACTTTTGAACTAGTGGGCTAAGATTTGAAACAAACGATCGGTGGGAATCCAGATTTCAGGGGAGGCCTCTTCCAAGCCTCTCGGAGGTCGTGGGGCCGAACGGCGAGCGTCAAAGCACTTGGTTTCGCTCCAGTAGTCGGCCTTTATTGACTAAATTGTAACATGACGACATATGTGACTTTGGCAGGGCTTTTTAGCGCCTACTTTTGAGCTACTGGGCTAAGATTTGAAACAAACGATCGGTCGGCAGCCAGCTTTCAGGGAAGGCCTCTTCCAAGCCTCTCGGAGGTCGCGGGCCCGAACGGCGAGCGTCAAAGCACTCGGTTTCGCTCCAGTAGTAGGCCTTTATTGACTAAATTGTAACATGACAACCTATGTGACTTTGGGAGGACTTTTTAGCGCTTACTTTTGACCTAGTGCGCTAAGATTTGAAACAAACGATCAGTGGGAATCCAGCTTTCAGGGGAGTCCTCCCCCGAGTCTCTGGAAAGCTGTGGGGCCGAGCGGCGAGCGTTAAAGCACTCGGTTTCGCTCAAGTAGTAGGCTTTTATTGACTAAATTGTAACATGACGACCTATGTGACTTTGGCAGGACTTTTTAGCGCTTACTTTTGAGCTAGTGGGCTAAGATTTGAAACAAACGATTG
This sequence comes from Phycodurus eques, assembly GCF_024500275.1. Lineage (NCBI taxonomy): Eukaryota > Metazoa > Chordata > Actinopteri > Syngnathiformes > Syngnathidae > Phycodurus > Phycodurus eques. The sequence continues at coordinate 38,103 of NW_026904216.1, read as the reverse complement.
GTGGGAATCCGGCTTTCAGGGGAGGCCTCCCCCGAGTCTCTGGACGGCTGTGGGGGCGAACGGCGAGCGTTAAAGCACTCAGTTACGCTCAAGTACCATGACGACCGATTTGACTTCGGCACGACTTTAGGTCGCTTAAATTCTGCCTAGCGGGCTAGGAATTTACACAGACAAGCCTTGGGAATCCAGCTTTAAAGGGAGGCCTCTTCCAAGCCTCTCGGAGCTCGTGAGGCCGAACGGCGAGCATCAAAGCACTCGGTTTCGCTCCAGTAGTAGGCTTTTATTGACTAAATTGTAACATGACGACCTATGTGACTTTGGCAGGACTTTTTAGCGCTTACTTTTGAGCTAGTGGGCTAAGATTTTAAACAAACGATCGGTGGGAATCCAGCTTTCAGGGGAGGCCTCCCCCGAGTCTCTGGACGGCTGTGGGGGCGAACGGCGAGCGTCAAAGCGCTCGGTTTCTCTCCAGTAGTTGGCCTTTATTGAGTAAATTGTAACATGACGACCTATGTGATTTTGGCAGGACTTTTTAGCGCCTACTTTTCAGCTACTGGGCTAAGATTTGAAATAAACGATCGGTGGGAATCCAGCTTTCAGGGGAGGCCTCTTCCAAGCCTCTCGGAGGTCGTGGGCCCGAACGGCGAGCGTCAAAGCACTCTGTTTCGCTCCAGTAGCAGGCCTTTATTGACTAAATTGTAACATGACGACCTATGCCTCCCCCCCGAGTCTCTGGACTGCTGTGGGGCCGAGCGGCGACCTTTAAAGCACTCAGTTTCGCTCGAGTACCATGACGACCGATTTGACTTCGGCACGACTTTAGGTCGCTTAATTTCAGCCTAGCGGGCTAGGAATTCACACAGACAAGCCTTGGGAATCCAGCTTTCAAGGGAGGCCTCTTTCAAGCCTCTCGGAGCTCGTGGGGCCGAACGGCGAGCGTCGAAGCACTCGGTTTCGCTCAAGTAGTAACCCTTTATTGACTAAATTGTAACATCACAACCAATGTGAATTTGGCAGGAATTTTTAGCGCTTACTTTTGAGCTAGTGGGCTAAGATTTGAAACAAACGATCGGTGGGAATCCAGCTTTCAGGGGAGGCCTCCCCCGAGTCTCTGGACGGCTGTGGGGGCGAACGCCGAGCGTCAAAGCACTCGGTTTCGCTCCAGTAGTAGGCCTTTATTGACTAAATTGTAGCATGACAACCTATGTGACTTTGGGAGGACTTTTTAGCGCTTACTTTTGACCTAGTGCGCTAAGATTTGAAACAAACGATCGGTGGGAAGCCAGCTTTCAGGGAGGCCTCTTCCAAGCCTCTCGGAGCTCATGAGGCCGAACGGCGAGCGTCAAAGCACTCGGTTTCGCTCCAGTAGTAGGCTTTTATTGACTAAATTGTAACATGACGACCTATGTGACTTTGGCAGGACTTTTTAGCGCTTACTTTTGAGTTAGTGGGCTAAGATTTGAAACAAACGATCGGTGGTAATCCAGCTTTCAGGGGAGGCCTCCCCCGAGTCTCTGGACGGCTGTGGGGGCGAATGGCGAGCGTCAAAGCACTCGGTTTCGCTCCAGTAGTAGGCCTTTATTGACTAAATTGTAACATGACAACCTATGTGACTTTGGGATGACTTTTTAGCGCTTACTTTTGACCTAGTGCGCTAAGATTTGAAACAAACGATCGGTGGGAATTCAGCTTTCAGAGGAGGCCTCCCCCGAGTCTCTGGACGGCTGTGGGGACGAACGGCGAGCGTCAAAGCACTCGGTTTCTCTCCAGTAGTTGGCCTTTATTAAGTAAATTGTAACATGACGACCTATGTGATTTTGGCAGGACTTTTTAGCGCCTACTTTTCAGCTACTGGGCTAAGATTTGAAACAAACGATCGGTGGGAATCCAGCTTTCAGGGGAGGCCTCCCCCGAGTCTCTGGACGGCTGTGGGGGCGAACGGCGAGCGTCACAGCACTCGGTTTCTCTCCAGTAGTTGGCCTTTATTGAGTAAATTGTAACATGACGACCTATGTGATTTTGGCAGGACTTTTTAGCGCCTACTTTTCAGCTACTGGGCTAAGATTTGAAACAAACGATCGGTGGGAAGCCAGCTTTCAGGGAGGCCTCTTCTAAGCCTCTCGGAGGTCGTGGGCCCGAACGGCGAGCGTCAAAGCACTCGGTTTCGCTCCAGTAGTAGGCCTTTATTGACTAAGTTGTAACATGACAACCTATGTGACTTTGGGAGGACTTTTTAGCGCTTACTTTTGACCTAGTGCGCTAAGATTTGAAACAAAAGATCGGTGGGAATCCAGCTTTCAGGGGAGTCCTCCCCCGAGTCTCTGGAAGGCTGTGGGGCCGAGCGGCGAGCGTTAAAGCACTCAGTTTCGGTCCAGTCGGAGGCCTTTATTGACTAAATTGTAACATGACGACCTATGTGATTTTGGCAGGACATTTTAGCGCCTACCTTTCAGCTACTGGGCTAAGATTTGAAACAAACGATCGGTCGGCAGCCAGCTTTCAGGGGAGGTCTCTTCCAAGCCTCTCGGAGGTCGTGGGCCCGAACGGCGAGCGTCAAAGCACTCGGTTTCGCTCCAGTAGTAGGCCTTTATTGACAAAATTGTAACATGACAACCTATGTGACTTTGGGAGGACTTTTCAGCGCTTACTTTTGACCTAGTGCGCTAAGATTTGAAACAAATGATCGGTGGGAATCCAGCTTTCAGGGGAGTCCTCCCCCGAGTCTCTGGAAGGCTGTGGGGCCGAGCGGCGAGCGTTAAAGCACTCAGTTTCGCTCAGGTACCATGACGACCGATTTGACTTCGGCACGACTTTAGGTCGCTTAATTTCTGCCTAGCGGGCTAAGAATTTACACAGACAAGCCTTGGGAATCCAGCTTTAAAGGGAGGCCTCTTCCAAGCCTCTCGGAGCTTGTGAGGCCGAACGGCGAGCATCAAAGCACTCGGTTTCGCTCCAGTAGTAGGCTTTTATTGACTAAATTGTAGCATGACGACCTATGTGACTTTGGCAGGACTTTTTAGCGCTTACTTTTGAGCTAGTGGGCTAAGATTTGAAACAAACGATCGGTGGGAATCCAGCTTTCAGGGGAGGCCTCCCCCGAGTCTCTGGACGGCTGTGGGGGCGAACGCCGAGCGTCAAAGCACTCGGTTTCGCTCCAGTAGTAGGCCTTTATTGACTAAATTGTAGCATGACAACCTATGTGACTTTGGGAGGACTTTTTAGCGCTTACTTTTGACCTAGTGGGCTAAGATTTGAAACAAACGATCGGTGGGAAGCCAGCTTTCAGGGAGGCCTCTTCCAAGCCTCTCGGAGCTCATGAGGCCGAACGCCGAGCGTCAAAGCACTCGGTTTCGCTCCAGTAGTAGGCTTTTATTGACTAAATTGTAACATGACGACCTATGTGACTTTGGCAGGACTTTTTAGCGCTTACTTTTGAGTTAGTGGGCTAAGATTTTAAACAAACGATCGGTGGGAATCCAGCTTTCAGGGGAGGCCTCCCCCGAGTCTCTGGACGGCTGTGGGGGCGAATGGCGAGCGTCAAAGCACTCGGTTTCGCTCCAGTAGTAGGCCTTTACTGACTAAATTGTAACATGACAACCTATGTGACTTTGGGATGACTTTTTAGCGCTTACTTTTGACCTAGTGCGCTAAGATTTGAAACAAACGATCGGTGGGAATCCAGCTTTCAGGGGAGTCCTCCCCCGAGTCTCTGGAAGGCTGTGGGGCCGAGCGGCGAGCGTTAAAGAACTCAGTTTCGCTCAAGTACCATGACGACCGATTTGACTTCGGCACGACTTTAGGTCGCTTAATTTCTGCCTAGCGGGCTAGGAATTTACACAGACAAGCCTTGGGAATCCAGCTTTAAAGGGAGGCCTCTTCCAAGCCTCTCGGAGCTCGTGAGGCCGAACGGCGAGCGTCAAAGCACTCGGTTTCGCTCCAGTAGTAGGCTTTTATTGACTAAATTGTAACATGACGACCTATGTGACTTTGGCAGGACTTTTTAGCGCTTATTTTTGAGCTAGTGGGCTAAGATTTGAAACAAACGATCGGTGGGAATCCAGCTTTCAGGGGAGGCCTCCCCCGAGTCTCTGGACGGCTGTGGGGGCGAACGGCGAGCGTCAAAGCACTCGGTTTCTCTCCAGTAGTTGGCCTTTATTAAGTACATTGTAACATGACGACCTATGTGATTTTGGGAGGACTTTTTAGCGCCTACTTTTCAGCTACTGGGCTAAGATTTGAAACAAACGATCGGTGGGAATCCAGCTTTCAGGGGAGGCCTCCCCCGAGTCTCTGGACGGCTGTGGGGGCGAACGGCGAGCGTCAAAGCACTCTGTTTCGCTCCAGTATTAGGCCTTTATTGACTAAATTGTAACATGACAACCTATGTGACTTTGGGAGGACTTTTTAGCGCTTACTTTTTACCTAGTGCGCTAAGATTTGAAACAAACGATCGGTGGTAATCCAGCTTTCAGGGGAGGCCTCCCCCGAGTCTCTGGACAGCTGTGGGGCCGATCGGCGAGCGTTAAAGCAATCAGTTTCGGTCCAGTCGGAGGCCTTTATTGACTAAATTGTAACATGACGACCTATGTGATTTTGGCAGGACTTTTTAGCGCCTACTTTTCAGCTACTGGGCTAAGATTTGAAACAAACGATCGGTGGGAAGCCACCTTTCAGGGGAGGTCTCTTCCAAGACTCTCGGAGGTCGTGGGCCCGAACGGCGAGCGTCAAAGCACTCTGTTTCGCTCCAGTATTAGGCCTTTATTGACTAAATTGTAACATGACAACCTATGTGACTTTGGGAGGACTTTTTAGCGCTTACTTTTTACCTAGTGCGCTAAGATTTGAAACAAACGATCGGTGGTAATCCAGCTTTCAGGGGAGGCCTCCCCCGAGTCTCTGGACAGCTGTGGGGCCGATCGGCGAGCGTTATAGCACTCAGTTTCGGTCCAGTCGGAGGCCTTTATTGACGAAATTGTAACATGACGACCTATGTGATTTTGGCAGGACATTTTAGCGCCTACTTTTGAGCTACTGGGCTAAGATTTGAAACAAACGATCGGTCGGCAGCCAGCTTTCAGGGGAGGCCTCTTCCAAGCCTCTCGGAGGTCGTGGGCCCGAACGGCGAGCGTCAAAGCACTCGGTTTCGCTCCAGTAGTAGTCCTTTATTGACTAAATTGTAACATGACAACCTATGTGACTTTGGGAGGACTTTTTAGCGCTTACTTTTGACCTAGTGCGCTAAGATTTGAAACAAACGATCGGTGGGAATCCAGCTTTCAGGGGAGTCCTCCCCCAAGTCTCTGGAAGGCTGTGGGGCCGAGCGGCGAGCGTTAAAGCACTCAGTTTCGCTCAAGTACCATGACGACCGATTTGACTTCGGCACGACTTTAGGTCGCTTAATTTCTGCCTCGCAGGCTAGGAATTTACACAGACAAGCCTTGGGAATCCAGCTTTAAAGGGAGGCCTCTTCCAAGCCTCTCGGAGCTTGTGAGGCCGAACGGCGAGCATCAAAGCACTCTGTTTCGCTCCAGTAGTAGGCTTTTATTGACTAAATTGTAACATGACGACCTATGTGACTTTGGCAGGACGTTTTAGCGCTTACTTTTGAGCTAGTGGGCTAAGATTTGAAACAAACGATTGGTGGGAATCCGGCTTTCAGGGGAGGCCTCCCCCGAGTCTCTGCACGGCTGTGGGGGCGAACGGCGAGCGTTAAAGAACTCAGTTTCGCTCAAGTACCATGACGACCGATTTGACTTCGGCACGACTTTAGGTCGCTTAATTTCTGCCTAGCGGGCTAGGAATTTACACAGACAAGCCTTGGGAATCCAGCTTTAAAGGGAGGCCTCTTCCAAGCCTCTCGGAGCTCGTGAGGCCGAACGGCGAGCGTCAAAGCACTCGGTTTCGCTCCAGTAGTAGGCTTTTATTGACTAAATTGTAACATGACGACCTATGTGACTTTGGCAGGACTTTTTAGCGCTTATTTTTGAGCTAGTGGGCTAAGATTTGAAACAAACGATCGGTGGGAATCCAGCTTTCAGGGGAGGCCTCCCCCGAGTCTCTGGACGGCTGTGGGGGCGAACGGCGAGCGTCAAAGCACTCGGTTTCTCTCCAGTAGTTGGCCTTTATTAAGTAAATTGTAACATGACGACCTATGTGATTTTGGCAGGACTTTTTAGCGCCTACTTTTCAGCTACTGGGCTAAGATTTGAAACAAACGATCGGTGGGAATCCAGCTTTCAGGGGAGGCCTCCCCCGAGTCTCTGGACAGCTGTGGGGCCGATCGGCGAGCGTTAAAGCAATCAGTTTCGGTCCAGTCGGAGGCCTTTATTGACTAAATTGTAACATGACGACCTATGTGATTTTGGCAGGACTTTTTAGCGCCTACTTTTCAGCTACTGGGCTAAGATTTGAAACAAACGATCGGTGGGAAGCCACCTATCAGGGGAGGTCTCTTCCAAGACTCTCGGAGGTCGGGGGCCCGAACGGCGAGCGTCAAAGCACTCTGTTTCGCTCCAGTATTAGGCCTTTATTGACTAAATTGTAACATGACAACCTATGTGACTTTGGGAGGACTTTTTTGCGCTTACTTTTTACCTAGTGCGCTAAGATTTGAAACAAACGATCGGTGGTAATCCAGCTTTCAGGGGAGGCCTCCCCCGAGTCTCTGGACAGCTGTGGGGCCGATCGGCGAGCGTTATAGCACTCAGTTTCGGTCCAGTCGGAGGCCTTTATTGACTAAATTGTAACATGACGACCTATGTGATTTTGGCAGGACATTTTAGCGCCTACTTTTGAGCTACTGGGCTAAGATTTGAAACAAACGATCGGTCGGCAGCCAGCTTTCAGGGGAGGCCTCTTCCAAGCCTCTCGGAGGTCGTGGGCCCGAACGGCGAGCGTCAAAGCACTCGGTTTCGCTCCAGTAGTAGGCCTTTATTGACTAAATTGTAACATGACAACCTATGTGACTTTGGAGGACTTTTTAGCGCTTACTTTTGACTTAGTGCGCTAAGATTTGAAACAAACGATCGGTGGGAATCCAGCTTTCAGGGGAGTCCTCCCCCGAGTCTCTGGAAGGCTGTGGGGCCGAGCGGCGAGCGTTAAAGCACTCAGTTTCGCTCAAGTACCATGACGACCGATTTGACTTCGGCACGACTTTAGGTCGCTTAATTTCTGCCTCGCGGGCTAGGAATTTACACAGACAAGCCTTGGGAATCCAGCTTTAAAGGGAGGCCTCTTCCAAGCCTCTCGGAGCTTGTGAGGCCGAACGGCGAGCGTCAAAGCACTCTGTTTCGCTCCAGTAGTAGGCTTTTATTGACTAAATTGTAACATGACGACCTATGTGACTTTGGCAGGACGTTTTAGCGCTTACTTTTGAGCTAGTGGGCTAAGATTTGAAACAAACGATCGGTGGGAATCCAGCTTTCAGGGGAGTCCTCCCCCGAGTCTCTGGAAGGCTGTGGGGCCGAGCGGCGAGCGTTAAAGCACTCTGTTTCGCTCCAGTAGTAGGCCTTTATTGACTAAATTGTAGCATGACAACCTATGTGACTTTGGGAGGACTTTTTAGCGCTTACTTTTGACCTAGTGCGCTAAGATTTGAAACAAACGATCGGTGGGAATCCGGCTTTCAGGGGAGGCCTCCCCCGAGTCTCTGGACGGCTGTGGGGCCGAGCGGCGAGCGTTAAAGCACTCAGTTTCGCTCAAGTACCATGACGACCGATTTGACTTCGGCACGACTTTAGGTCGCTTAATTTCTGCCTCGCAGGCTAGGAATTTACACAGACAAGCCTTGGGAATCCAGCTTTAAAGGGAGGCCTCTTCCAAGCCTCTCGGAGCTTGTGAGGCCGAACGGCGAGCATCAAAGCACTCTGTTTCGCTCCAGTAGTAGGCTTTTATTGACTAAATTGTAACATGACGACCTATGTGACTTTGGCAGGACGTTTTAGCGCTTACTTTTGAGCTAGTGGGCTAAGATTTGAAACAAACGATTGGTGGGAATCCGGCTTTCAGGGGAGGCCTCCCCCGAGTCTCTGCACGGCTGTGGGGGCGAACGGCGAGCGTTAAAGAACTCAGTTTCGCTCAAGTACCATGACGACCGATTTGACTTCGGCACGACTTTAGGTCGCTTAATTTCTGCCTAGCGGGCTAGGAATTTACACAGACAAGCCTTGGGAATCCAGCTTTAAAGGGAGGCCTCTTCCAAGCCTCTCGGAGCTCGTGAGGCCGAACGGCGAGCGTCAAAGCACTCGGTTTCGCTCCAGTAGTAGGCTTTTATTGACTAAATTGTAACATGACGACCTATGTGACTTTGGCAGGACTTTTTAGCGCTTATTTTTGAGCTAGTGGGCTAAGATTTGAAACAAACGATCGGTGGGAATCCAGCTTTCAGGGGAGGCCTCCCCCGAGTCTCTGGACGGCTGTGGGGGCGAACGGCGAGCGTCAAAGCACTCGGTTTCTCTCCAGTAGTTGGCCTTTATTAAGTAAATTGTAACATGACGACCTATGTGATTTTGGCAGGACTTTTTAGCGCCTACTTTTCAGCTACTGGGCTAAGATTTGAAACAAACGATCGGTGGGAATCCAGCTTTCAGGGGAGGCCTCCCCCGAGTCTCTGGACAGCTGTGGGGCCGATCGGCGAGCGTTAAAGCAATCAGTTTCGGTCCAGTCGGAGGCCTTTATTGACTAAATTGTAACATGACGACCTATGTGATTTTGGCAGGACTTTTTAGCGCCTACTTTTCAGCTACTGGGCTAAAATTTGAAAAAAACGATCGGTGGGAAGCCACCTATCAGGGGAGGTCTCTTCCAAGACTCTCGGAGGTCGGGGGCCCGAACGGCGAGCGTCAAAGCACTCTGTTTCGCTCCAGTATTAGGCCTTTATTGACTAAATTGTAACATGACAACCTATGTGACTTTGGGAGGACTTTTTAGCGCTTACTTTTTACCTAGTGCGCTAAGATTTGAAACAAACGATCGGTGGTAATCCAGCTTTCAGGGGAGGCCTCCCCCGAGTCTCTGGACAGCTGTGGGGCCGATCGGCGAGCGTTATAGCACTCAGTTTCGGTCCAGTCGGAGGCCTTTATTGACTAAATTGTAACATGACGACCTATGTGATTTTGGCAGGACATTTTAGCGCCTACTTTTGAGCTACTGGGCTAAGATTTGAAACAAACGATCGGTCGGCAGCCAGCTTTCAGGGGAGGCCTCTTCCAAGCCTCTCGGAGGTCGTGGGCCCGAACGGCGAGCGTCAAAGCACTCGGTTTCGCTCCAGTAGTAGGCCTTTATTGACTAAATTGTAACATGACAACCTATGTGACTTTGGAGGACTTTTTAGCGCTTACTTTTGACTTAGTGCGCTAAGATTTGAAACAAACGATCGGTGGGAATCCAGCTTTCAGGGGAGTCCTCCCCCGAGTCTCTGGAAGGCTGTGGGGCCGAGCGGCGAGCGTTAAAGCACTCAGTTTCGCTCAAGTACCATGACGACCGATTTGACTTCGGCACGACTTTAGGTCGCTTAATTTCTGCCTCGCGGGCTAGGAATTTACACAGACAAGCCTTGGGAATCCAGCTTTAAAGGGAGGCCTCTTCCAAGCCTCTCGGAGCTTGTGAGGCCGAACGGCGAGCGTCAAAGCACTCTGTTTCGCTCCAGTAGTAGGCTTTTATTGACTAAATTGTAACATGACGACCTATGTGACTTTGGCAGGACGTTTTAGCGCTTACTTTTGAGCTAGTGGGCTAAGATTTGAAACAAACGATCGGTGGGAATCCAGCTTTCAGGGGAGTCCTCCCCCGAGTCTCTGGAAGGCTGTGGGGCCGAGCGGCGAGCGTTAAAGCACTCTGTTTCGCTCCAGTAGTAGGCCTTTATTGACTAAATTGTAGCATGACAACCTATGTGACTTTGGGAGGACTTTTTAGCGCTTACTTTTGACCTAGTGCGCTAAGATTTGAAACAAACGATCGGTGGGAATCCGGCTTTCAGGGGAGGCCTCCCCCGAGTCTCTGGACGGCTGTGGGGGCGAACGGCGAGCGTTAAAGCACTCAGTTACGCTCAAGTACCATGACGACCGATTTGACTTCGGCACGACTTTAGGTCGCTTAATTTCTGCCTAGCGGGCTAGGAATTTACACAAACAAGCCTTGGGAATCCAGCTTTAAAGGGAGGCCTCTTCCAAGCCTCTCGGAGCTCGTGAGGCCGAACGGCGAGCGTCAAAGCACTCGGTTTCGCTCCAGTAGTAGGCTTTTATTGACTAAATTGTAACATGACGACCTATGTGACTTTGGCAGGACTTTTTAGCGCTTATTTTTGAGCTAGTGGGCTAAGATTTGAAACAAACGATCGGTGGGAATCCAGCTTTCAGGGGAGGCCTCCCCCGAGTCTCTGGACGGCTGTGGGGGCGAACGGCGAGCGTCAAAGCACTCGGTTTCTCTCCAGTAGTTGGCCTTTATTAAGTAAATTGTAACATGACGACCTATGTGATTTTGGCAGGACTTTTTAGCGCCTACTTTTCAGCTACTGGGCTAAGATTTGAAACAAACGATCGGTGGGAATCCAGCTTTCAGGGGAGGCCTCCCCCGAGTCTCTGGACAGCTGTGGGGCCAATCGGCGAGCGTTAAAGCAATCAGTTTCGGTCCAGTCGGAGGCCTTTATTGACTAAATTGTAACATGACGACCTATGTGATTTTGGCAGGACTTTTTAGCGCCTACTTTTGAGCTAGTGGGCTAAGATTTAAAACAAACGATCGGTGGGAAGCCACCTGTCAGGGGAAGCCTCTTCCAAGCCTCTCGGAGGTCGTGGGCCCGAACGGCGAGCGTCAAAGCACTCTGTTTCGCTCCAGTATTAGGCCTTTATTGACTAAATTGTAACATGACAACCTATGTGACTTTGGGAGGACTTTTTAGCGCTTACTTTTGACCTAGTGCGCTAAGATTTGAAATAAACGATCGGTGGTAATCCAGCTTTCAGGGGAGGCCTCCCCCGAGTCTCTGGACAGCTGTGGGGCCGATCGGCGAGCGTTAAAGCACTCAGTTTCGGTCCAGTCGCAGGCCTTTATTGACTAAATTGTAACATGACGACCTATGTGATTTTGGCAGGACTTTTTAGCGCCTACTTTTCAGCTACTGGGCTAAGATTTGAAACAAACGATCGGTGGGAAGCCACCTTTCAGGGGAGGTCTCTTCCAAGACTCTCGGAGGTCGTGGACCCGAACGGCGAGCGTCAAAGCACTCTGTTTCGCTCCAGTAGTAGGCCTTTATTGAGTAAATTGTTTCATGACGACCTATGTGATTTTGGCAGGACTTTTTAGCGCCTACTTTTGAGCTAGTGGGCTAAGATTTAAAACAAACGATCGGTGGGAAGCCACCTTTCAGGGGAGGCCTCTTCCAAGCCTCTCGGAGGTCGTGGGCCCGAACGGCGAGCGTCAAAGCACTCTGTTTCGCTCCAGTATTAGGCCTTTATTGACTAAATTGTAACATGACAACCTATGTGACTTTGGGAGGGCTTTTTAGCGCTTACTTTTTACCTAGTGCGCTAAGATTTGAAACAAACGATCGGTGGTAATCCAGCTTTCAGGGGAGGCCTCCCCCGAGTCTCTGGACAGCTGTGGGGCCGATCGGCGAGCGTTAAAGCAATCAGTTTCGGTCCAGTCGGAGGCCTTTATTGACTAAATTGTAACATGACGACCTATGTGATTTTGGCAGGACTTTTTAGCGCCTACTTTTCAGCTACTGAGCTAAGATTTGAAACAAACGATCGGTGGGAAGCCACCTTTCAGGGGAGGTCTCTTCCAAGACTCTCGGAGGTCGTGGACCCGAACGGCGAGCGTCAAAGCACTCGGTTTCGCTCCAGTATTAGGCCTTTATTGACTAAATTGTAACATGACAACCTATGTGACTTCTGGAGGACTTTTTAGCGCTTACTTTTGACCTAGTGCGCTAAGATTTGAAACAAACGATCGGTGGGAATCCAGCTTTCAGGGGAGTCCTCCCCCGAGTCTCTGGAAGGCTGTGGGGCCGAGCGGCGAGCGTTAAAGCACTCAGTTTCGCTCAAGTACCATGACGACCGATTTGACTTCGGCACGACTTTAGGTCGCTTAATTTCTGCCTCGCGGGCTAGGAATTTACACAGACAAGCCTTGGGAATCCAGCTTTAAAGGGAGGCCTCTTCCAAGCCTCTCGGAGCTTGTGAGGCCGAACGGCGAGCGTCAAAGCACTCTGTTTCGCTCCAGTAGTAGGCTTTTATTAACTAAATTGTAACATGACGACCTATGTGACTTTGGCAGGACTTTTTAGCGCTTACTTTTGAGCTAGTGGGCTAAGATTTGAAACAAACGATCGGTGGGAATCCAGCTTTCAGGGGAGTCCTCCCCCGAGTCTCTGGAAGGCTGTGGGGCCGAGCGGCGAGCGTTAAAGCACTCTGTTTCGCTCCAGTAGTAGGCCTTTATTGACTAAATTGTAGCATGACAACCTATGTGATTTTGGGAGGACTTTTTAGCGCTTACTTTTGACCTAGTGCGCTAAGATTTGAAACAAACGATCGGTGGGAATCCAGCTTTCAAGGGAGGCCTCTTCCAAGCCTCTCTGAGCTCGTGGGGCCGAACGGCGAGCGTCGAAGCACTCGGTTTCGCTCAAGTAGTAACCCTTTATTGACTAAATTGTAACATCACAACCTATGTGAATTTGGCAGGAATTTTTAGCGCTTACTTTTGAGCAAGTGGGCTAAGATTTGAAACAAACGATCGGTGGGAATCCAGCTTTCAGGGGAGGCCTCCCCCGAGTCTCTGGACGGCTGTGGGGCCGAACGGTGAGCGTCAAAGCACTTGGTTTCTCTCCAGTAGTAGGCCTTTATTGAGTAAATTGTAACATGACGACCGATGTGGTTTTGGCAGGACTTTTTTGCGCCTACTTTTCAGCTACTGGGCTAAGATTTGAAACAAATGATCGGTGGGAATCCAGCTTTCAGGGGAGGCCTCTTCCAAGCCACTCGGAGGTCGTGGGGCCGAACGGCGAGCGTCAAAGCACTCTGTTTCGCTCCAGTAGTTGGCCTTTATTGACTAAATTGTAACATGACGACCTATGTGACTTTGGCAGGACTTTTTAGCGCCTACTTTTGAACTAGTGGGCTAAGATTTGAAACAAACGATCGGTGGGAATCCAGCTGTCAGGGGAGGCCTCTCCCGAGTCTCTGGACGGCTGTGGGGCCGAACGGCGAGCGTCAAAGCACTCGGTTTCTCTCCAGTAGTAGGCCTTTATTGACTAAATTGTAACATGACAACCTATGTGACTTTGGCAGGACTTTTTAGTGCCTACTTTTGAACTAGTGCGCTAAGATTTCAAACAAACGATCGGTGGGAATCCAACTTTCAGGGGAGGCCTCCCCTGCGTCTCTGGACGGCTGTGGGGCCGAACGGCGAGCGTCAAAGCACTCGGTTTCTCTCCAGTAGTAGGCCTTTATTGACTAAATTGTAACATGACAACCTATGTGACTTTGGCAGGACATTTTAGCGCCTACTTTTGAACTAGTGGGCTAAGATTTGAAGCAAACGATCGGTGGGAATTCAGCTTTCAGGGGAGGCCTCTTCCAAGCCTCTCGGAGGTCGTGGGGCTGAACGGCGAGCGTCAAAGCACTCGGTTTCGCTCCAGTAGTCGGCCTTTATTGACTAAATTGTAACATGACGACATATGTGACTTTGGCAGGACTTTTTAGCGCCTACTTTTGAACTAGTGGGCTAAGATTTGAAACAAACGATCGGTGGGAATCCAGCTTTCAGGGGAGGCCTCTCCCGAGTCTCTGGACGGCTGTGGGGCCGAACGGCGAGCGTCAAAGCACTCGGTTTCTCTCCAGTGGTAGGCCTTTATTGAGTAAATTATAACATGACGACCTATGTGATTTTGGCAGGACTTTGTAGCGCCTACTTTTGAACTAGTGGGCTAAGATTTGAAAAAACCAACGGTGGGAATCCAGCTTTCAGGGGAGACCTCTTCCAAGCCTCTCAGAGGTCGTGGGGCCGAACGGCGAGCGTCAAAGCACTCGGTTTCGCTCCAGTAGTAGGCCTTTATTGACTAAATTGAAACATGACGACCTATGTGACTTTGGCAGGACTTCTTATTGCTTACTTTTGAGCTAGTGGGCTAAGATGTGAAAAAACGATCGGTGGGAATCCAGCTTTCAGGGGAGGCGAGTCTCTGGACGGCTGTGGGGCCGAGCGGCGAGAAGTAATAGCACTCAGTTTCGCTCGAGTACCATGACGACCGATTTGACTTCGGCACGACTTTAGGTCGCTTAATTTCAGCCTAGCGGGCTAGGAATTCACACAGACAAGCCTTGGGAATCCAGCTTTCAAGGGAGGTCTCTTTCAAGCCTCTCGGAGCTCGTGGGGCCGAACGGCGAGCGTCGAAGCACTCGGTTTCGCTCAAGTAGTAACCCTTTATTGACTAAATTGTAACATCACAACCAATGTGAATTTGGCAGGAATTTTTAGCGCTTACTTTTGAGCAAGTGGGCTAAGATTTGAAACAAACGATCGGTGGGAATCCAGCTTTCAGGGGAGGCCTCCCCCGAGTCTCTGGACGGCTGTGGGGCCGAACGGTGAGCGTCAAAGCACTCGGTTTCTCTCCAGTAGTTGGCCTTTATTGAGTAAATTGTAACATGACAACCTATGTGACTTTGGGAGGACTTTTTAGCGCTTACTTTTGACCAGGTGCGCTAAGATTTGAAACAAACGATCGGTGGGAATCCAGCTTTCAGGGGAGGCCTCCCCCGATTCTCTGGACAGCTGTGGGGCCGATCGGCGAGGGTTAAAGCACTCAGTTTCGGTCCAGTCGGAGGCCTTTATTGACTAAATTGTAACATGACGACCTATGTGATTTTGGCAGGACATTTTAGCGCCTACTTTTGAGCTACTGGGCTAAGATTTGAAACAAACGATCGGTCGGCAGCCAGCTTTCAGGGGAGGCCTCTTCCAAGCCTCTCGGAGGTCGTGGGCCCAAACGGCGAGCGTCAACGCACTCGGTTTCGCTCCAGTAGTAGGCCTTTATTGACTAAATTGTAACATGACAACCTATGTGACTTTGGGAGGACTTTTTAGCGCTTACTTTTGACCTAGTGCGCTAAGATTTGAAACAAACGATCGGTGGGAATCCAGCTTTCAGGGGAGTCCTCCTCCGAGTCTCTGGAAGGCTGTGGGGCCGAGCGGCGAGCGTTAAAGCACTCAGTTTCGCTCAAGTACCATGACGACCGATTTGACTTCGGCACGACTTTAGGTCGCTTAATTTCTGCCTCGCGGGCTAGGAATTTACGCAGACAAGCCTTGGGAATCCAGCTTTAAAGGGAGGCCTCTTCCAAGCCTCTCGGAGCTTGTGAGGCCGAACGGCGAGCGTCAAAGCACTCTGTTTCACTCCAGTAGTAGGCTTTTATTGACTAAATTGTAACATGACGACCTATCTGACTTTGGCAGGACTTTTTAGCGCTTACTTTTGAGCTAGTGGGCTAAGATTTGAAACAAACGATCGGTGGGAATCCAGCTTTCAGGGGAGTCCTCCCCCGAGTCTCTGGAAGGCTGTGGGGCCGAGCGGCGAGCGTTAAAGCACTCTGTTTCGCTCCAGTAGTAGGCCTTTTTATACTAAATTGTAGCATGACAACCTATGTGACTTTGGGAGGACTTTTTAGCGCTTACTTTTGACCTAGTGCGCTAAGATTTGAAACAAACGATCGGTGGGAATCCAGCTTTCAGGGGAGTCCTCCCCCGAGTCTCTGGAAAGCTGTGGGGCCGAGCGGCGAGCGTTAAAGCACTCGGTTTCGCTCAAGTAGTCGGCTTTTATTGACTAAATTGTAACATGACGACCTATGTGACTTTGGCAGGACTTTTTAGCGCTTACTTTTGAGCTAGTGGGCTAAGATTTGAAACAAATGATTGGTGGGAATCCGGCTTTCAGGGGAGGCCTCCCCCGAGTCTCTGGACGGCTGTGGGGGCGAACGGCGAGCGTTAAAGCACTCAGTTACGCTCAAGTACCATGACGACCGATTTGACTTCGGCACGACTTTAGGTCGCTTAATTTCTGCCTAGCGGGCTAGGAATTTACACAGACAAGCCTTGGGAATCCAGCTTTAAAGGGAGGCCTCTTCCAAGCCTCTCGGAGCTCGTGAGGCCGAACGGCGAGCGTCAAAGCACTTGGTTTCGCTCCAGTAGTAGGCTTTTATTGACTAAATTGTTTCATGACGACCTATGTGACTTTGGGAAGACTTTTTAGCGCTTACTTTTGACCTAGTGCGC
Source organism: Phycodurus eques (assembly GCF_024500275.1). Classification (NCBI taxonomy): domain Eukaryota; kingdom Metazoa; phylum Chordata; class Actinopteri; order Syngnathiformes; family Syngnathidae; genus Phycodurus; species Phycodurus eques. The sequence goes on along the minus strand of NW_026904216.1, from coordinate 21,837 downwards.
TAAGATTTGAAACAAACGATCGGTGGTAATCCATCTTTCAGGGGAGGCCTCCCCCGAGTCTCTGGACAGCTGTGGGGCCGATCGGCGAGCGTTAAAGCACTCAGTTTCGGTCCAGTCGGAGGCCTTTATTGACTAAATTGTAACATGACGACCTATGTGATTTTGGCAGGACTTTTTAGCGCCTACTTTTCAGCTACTGGGCTAAGATTTGAAACAAACGATCGGTGGGAAGCCACCTTTCAGGGGAGGTATCTTCCAAGACTCTCGGAGGTCGTGGACCCGAACGGCGAGCGTCAAAGCATTCTGTTTCGCTCCAGTAGTAGGCCTTTATTGAGGAAATTGTTTCATGACGACCTATGTGATTTTGGCAGGACTTTTTAGCGCCTACTTTTGAGCTAGTGGGCTAAGATTTAAAACAAACGATCGGTGGGAAGCCACCTTTCAGGGGAGGCCTCTTCCAAGCCTCTCGGAGGTCGTGGGCCCGAACGGCGAGCGTCAAAGCACTCTGTTTCGCTCCAGTAGCAAGCCTTTATTGACTAAATTGTAACATGACGACCTATGCCTCCCCCGAATCTCTGGACTGCTGTGGGGCCGAGCGGCGACCTTTAAAGCACTCAGTTTTGCTCGAGTACCATGACGACCGATTTGACTTCGGCACGACTTTAGGTCGCTTAATTTCAGCCGAGCGGGCTAGGAATTCACACAGACAAGCCTTGGGAATCCAGCTTTCAAGGGAGGCCTCTTCCAAGCCTCTCTGAGCTCGTGGGGCCGAACGGCGAGCGTCGAAGCACTCGGTTTCGCTCAAGTAGTAACCCTTTATTGACTAAATTGTAACATCACAACCTATGTGAATTTGGCAGGAATTTTTAGCGCTTACTTTTGAGCAAGTGGGCTAAGATTTGAAACAAACGATCGGTGGGAATCCAGCTTTCAGGGGAGGCCTCTTCCAAGCCACTCGGAGGTCGTGGGGCCGAACGGCGAGCGTCAAAGCACTCGGTTTCGCTCCAGTAGTTGGCCTTTATTGACTAAATTGTAACATGACGACCTATGTGACTTTGGCAGGACATTTTAGCGCCTACTTTTGAACTAGTGGGCTAAGATTTGAAACAAACGATCGGTGGGAATCCAGCTGTCAGGGGAGGCCTCTCCCGAGTCTATGGACGGCTGTGGGGCCGAACGGCGAGCGTCAAAGCACTCGGTTTCTCTCCAGTAGTAGGCCTTTATTGACTAAATTGTAACATGACAACCTATGTGACTTTGGCAGGACTTTTTAGTGCCTACTTTTGAACTAGTGCGCTAAGATTTCAAACAAACGATCGGTGGGAATCCAGCTTTCAGGGGAGGCCTCCCCCGAGTCTCTGGACAGCTGTGGGGCCGATCGGCGAGCGTTAAAGCAATCAGTTTCGGTCCAGTCGGAGGCCTTTATTGACTAAATTGTAACATGACGACCTATGTGACTTTGGCAGGACATTTTAGCGCCTACTTTAGAACTAGTGGGCTAAGATTTGAAACAAACGATCGGTGGGAAACCAGCTTTCAGGGGAGGCCTCTTCCAAGCCTCTCGGAGGTCGTGGGGCCGAACGTCGACCGTCAAAGCACTCGGTTTCGCTCCAGTAGTCGGCCTTTATTGACTAAATTGTAACATGACGACATATGTGACTTTGGAAGGACTTTTTAGCGCCTACTTTTGAGCTACTGGGCTAAGATTTGAAACAAACGATCGGTCGGCAGCCAGCTTTCAGGGGAGGCCTCTTCCAAGCCTCTCGGAGGTCGTGGGCCCGAACGGCGAGCGTCAAAGCACTCTGTTAGGCCTTTATTGACTAAATTGTAACATGACAACCTATGTGACTTTGGGAGGACTTTTTAGCGCTTACTTTTGACCTAGTGCGCTAAGATTTGAAACAAACGATCGGTGGGAATCCAGCTTTCAGGGGAGTCCTCCCCCGAGTCTCTGGAAGGCTGTGGGGCCGAGCGGCGAGCGTTAAAGCACTCAGTTTCGCTCAAGTACCATGACGACCGATTTGACTTCGGCACGACTTTAGGTCGCTTAATTTCTGCCTCGCGGGCTAGGAATTTACACAGACAAGCCTTGGGAATCCAGCTTTAAAGGGAGGCCTCTTCCAAGCCTCTCGGAGCTTGTGAGGCCGAACGGCGAGCGTCAAAGCACTCTGTTTCTCTCCAGTAGTAGGCTTTTATTAACTAAATTGTAACATGACGACCTATGTGACTTTGGCAGGACTTTTTAGCGCTTACTTTTGAGCTAGTGGGCTAAGATTTGAAACAAACGATCGGTGGGAATCCAGCTTTCAGGGGAGTCCTCCCCCGAGTCTCTGGAAGGCTGTGGGGCCGAGCGGCGAGCGTTAAAGCACTCAGTTTCGCTCCAGTAGTAGGCCTTTATTGACTAAATTGTAGCATGACAACCTATGTGACTTTGGCAGGACTTTTTAGCGCCTACTTTTGAACTAGTGGGCTAAGATTTGAAACAAACGATCGGTGGGAATCCAGCTGTCAGGGGAGGCCTCTCCCGAGTCTCTGGACGGCTGTGGGGCCGAACGGCGAGCGTCAAAGCGCTCGGTTTCTCTCCAGTAGTTGGCCTTTATTGAGTAAATTGTAACATGACGACCTATGTGATTTTGGCAGGACTTTTTAGCGCCTACTTTTCAGCTACTGGGCTAAGATTTGAAATAAACGATCGGTGGGAATCCAGCTTTCAGGGGAGGCCTCTTCCAAGCCTCTCGGAGGTCGTGGGCCCGAACGGCGAGCGTCAAAGCACTCTGTTTCGCTCCAGTAGCAGGCCTTTATTGACTAAATTGTAACATGACGACCTATGCCTCCCCCCCGAGTCTCTGGACTGCTGTGGGGCCGAGCGGCGACCTTTAAAGCACTCAGTTTCGCTCGAGTACCATCACGACCGATTTGACTTCGGCACGACTTTAGGTCGCTTAATTTCAGCCGAGCGGGCTAGGAATTCACACAGACAAGCTTTGGGAATCCAGCTTTCAAGGGAGGCCTCTTCCAAGCCTCTCTGAGCTTGTGGGGCCGAACGGCGAGCGTCGAAGCACTCGGTTTCGCTCAAGTAGAAACCCTTTATTGACTAAATTGTAACATCACAACCTATGTGAATTTGGCAGGAATTTTTAGCGCTTACTTTTGAGCAAGTGGGCTAAGATTTGAAACAAACGATCGGTGGGAATCCAGCTTTCAGGGGAGGCCTCCCCCGAGTCTCTGGACGGCTGTGGGGCCGAACGGTGAGCGTCAAAGCACTTGGTTTCTCTCCAGTATTAGGCCTTTATTGAGTAAATTGTAACATGACGACCGATGTGGTTTTGGCAGGACTTGTTTGCGCCTACTTTTCAGCTACTGGGCTAAGATTTGAAACAAACGATCGGTGGGAATCCAGCTTTCAGGGGAGGCCTCTTCCAAGCCACTCGGAGGTCGTGGGGCCGAACGGCGAGCGTCAAAGCAATCGGTTTCGCTCCAGTAGTTGGCCTTTATTGACTAAATTGTAACATGACGACCTATGTGACTTTGGCAGGACTTTTTAGCGCCTACTTTTGAACTAGTGGGCTAAGATTTGAAACAAACGATCGGTGGGAATCCAGCTGTCAGGGGAGGCCTCTCCCGAGTCTCTGGACGGCTGTGGGGCCGAACGGCGAGCGTCAAAGCACTCGGTTTCTCTCCAGTAGTAGGCCTTTATTGACTAAATTGTAACATGACAACCTATGTGACTTTGGCAGGACTTTTTAGTGCCTACTTTTGAACTAGTGCGCTAAGATTTCAAACAAACGATCGGTGGGAATCCAACTTTCAGGGGAGGCCTCCCCTGCGTCTCTGGACGGCTGTGGGGCCGAACGGCGAGCGTCAAAGCACTCGGTTTCTCTCCAGTAGTAGGCCTTTATTGACTAAATTGTAACATGACGACCTATGTGACTTTGGCAGGACATTTTAGCGCCTACTTTTGAACTAGTGGGCTAAGATTTGAAACAAACGATCGGTGGGAATCCAGCTTTCAGGGGAGGCCTCTTCCAAGCCTCTCGGAGGTCGTGGGGCCGAACGGCGAGCGTCAAAGCACTCGGTTTCGCTCCAGTAGTCGGCCTTTATTGACTAAATTGTAACATGACGACATATGTGACTTTGGCAGGACTTTTTAGCGCCTACTTTTGAACTAGTGGGCTAAGATTTGAAACAAACGATCGGTGGGAATCCAGCTTTCAGGGGAGGCCTCTCCCGAGTCTCTGGACGGCTGTGGGGCCGAACGGCGAGCGTCAAAGCACTCGGTTTCTCTCCAGTAGCAGGCCTTTATTGACTAAATTGGAACATGACGACCTATGCCTCCCCCCCGAGTCTCTGGACTGCTGTGGGGCCGAACGGTGAGCGTCAAAGCACTTGGTTTCTCTCCAGTATTAGGCCTTTATTGAGTAAATTGTAACATGACGACCGATGTGGTTTTGGCAGGACTTTTTTGCGCCTACTTTTCAGCTACTGGGCTAAGATTTGAAACAAACGATCGGTGGGAATCCAGCTTTCAGGGGAGGCCTCTTCCAAGCCACTCGGAGGTCGTGGGGCCGAACGGCGAGCGTCAAAGCAATCGGTTTCGCTCCAGTAGTTGGCCTTTATTGACTAAATTGTAACATGACGACCTATGTGACTTTGGCAGGACTTTTTAGCGCCTACTTTTGAACTAGTGGGCTAAGATTTGAAACAAACGATCGGTGGGAATCCAGCTGTCAGGGGAGGCCTCTCCCGAGTCTCTGGACTGCTGTGGGGCCGAACGGCGAGCGTCAAAGCACTCGGTTTCTCTCCAGTAGTAGGCCTTTATTGACTAAATTGTAACATGACAACCTATGTGACTTTGGCAGGACTTTTTAGTGCCTACTTTTGAACTAGTGCGCTAAGATTTCAAACAAACGATCGGTGGGAATCCAACTTTCAGGGGAGGCCTCCCCTGCGTCTCTGGACGGCTGTGGGGCCGAACGGCGAGCGTCAAAGCACTCGGTTTCTCTCCAGTAGTAGGCCTTTATTGACTAAATTGTAACATGACGACCTATGTGACTTTGGCAGGACATTTTAGCGCCTACTTTTGAACTAGTGGGCTAAGATTTGAAACAAACGATCGGTGGGAATCCAGCTTTCAGGGGAGGCCTCTCCCTAGTCTCTGGGCGGCTGTGGGGCCGAACGGCGAGCGTCAAAGCACTCGGTTTCTCTCCAGTGGTAGGCCTTTATTGAGTAAATTATAACATGACGACCTATGTGATTTTGGCAGGACTTTGTTGCGCCTACTTTTCAGCGACTGGGCTAAGATTTGAAAAAACCAACGGTGGGAATCCAGCTTTCAGGGGAGACCTCTTCCAAGCCTCTCAGAGGTCGTGGGGCCGAACGGCGAGCGTCAAAGCACTCGGTTTCGCTCCAGTAGTAGGCCTTTATTGACTAAATTGTAACATGACGACCTATGTGACTTTGGCAGGACTTCTTATTGCTTACTTTTGAGCTAGTGGGCTAAGATGTGAAACAAACGATCGGTGGGAATCCAGCTTTCAGGGGAGGCGAGTCTCTGGACGGCTGTGGGGCCGAGCGGCGAGCGTAATAGCACTCAGTTTCGCTCGAGTACCATGACGACCGATTTGACTTCGGCACGACTTTAGGTCGCTTAATTTCAGCCTAGCGGGCTAGGAATTCACACAGACAAGCCTTGGGAACCCAGCTTTCAAGGGAGGCCTCTTTCAAGCCTCTCGGAGCTCGTGGGGCCGAACGGCGAGCGTCGAAGCACTCGGTTTCGCTCAAGTAGTAACCCTTTATTGACTAAATTGTAACATCACAACCAATGTGAATTTGGCAGGAATTTTTAGCGCTTACTTTTGAGCAAGTGGGCTAAGATTTGACACAAACGATCGGTGGGAATCCAGCTTTCAGGGGAGGCCTCCCCCGAGTCTCTGGACGGCTGTGGGACCGAACGGTGAGCGTCAAAGCACTCGGTTTCTCTCCAGTAGTTGGCCTTTATTGAGTAAATTGTAACATGACAACCTATGTGATTTTGGGAGGACTTTTTAGCGCTTACTTTTGACCTAGTGCGCTAAGATTTGAAACAAACGATCGGTGGGAATCCAGCTTTCAGGGGAGGCCTCCCCCGAGTCTCTGGACAGCTGTGGGGCCGATCGGCGAGGGTTAAAGCACTCAGTTTCGGTCCAGTCGGAGGCCTTTATTGACTAAATTGTAACATGACGACCTATGTGATTTTGGCAGGACATTTTAGCGCCTACTTTTGAGCTACTGGGCTAAGATTTGAAACAAACGATCGGTCGGCAGCCAGCTTTCAGGGGAGGCCTCTTCCAAGCCTCTCGGAGGTCGTGGGCCCGAACGGCGAGCGTCAAAGCACTCGGTTTCGCTCCAGTAGTAGGCCTTTATTGACTAAATTGTAACATGACAACCTATGTGACTTTGGAGGACTTTTTAGCGCTTACTTTTGACTTAGTGCGCTAAGATTTGAAACAAACGATCGGTGGGAATCCAGCTTTCAGGGGAGTCCTCCCCCGAGTCTCTGGAAGGCTGTGGGGCCGAGCGGCGAGCGTTAAAGCACTCAGTTTCGCTCAAGTACCATGACGACCGATTTGACTTCGGCACGACTTTAGGTCGCTTAATTTCTGCCTCGCGGGCTAGGAATTTACACAGACAAGCCTTGGGAATCCAGCTTTAAAGGGAGGCCTCTTCCAAGCCTCTCGGAGCTTGTGAGGCCGAACGGCGAGCGTCAAAGCACTCTGTTTCGCTCCAGTAGTAGGCTTTTATTGACTAAATTGTAACATGACGACCTATGTGACTTTGGCAGGACGTTTTAGCGCTTACTTTTGAGCTAGTGGGCTAAGATTTGAAACAAACGATCGGTGGGAATCCAGCTTTCAGGGGAGTCCTCCCCCGAGTCTCTGGAAGGCTGTGGGGCCGAGCGGCGAGCGTTAAAGCACTCTGTTTCGCTCCAGTAGTAGGCCTTTATTGACTAAATTGTAACATGACAACCTATGTGATTTTGGGAGGACTTTTTAGCGCTTACTTTTGACCTAGTGCGCTAAGATTTGAAACAAACGATCGGTGGGAATCCAGCTTTCAGGGGAGGCCTCCCCCGAGTCTCTGGACAGCTGTGGGGCCGATCGGCGAGGGTTAAAGCACTCAGTTTCGGTCCAGTCGGAGGCCTTTATTGACTAAATTGTAACATGACGACCTATGTGATTTTGGCAGGACATTTTAGCGCCTACTTTTGAGCTACTGGGCTAAGATTTGAAACAAACGATCGGTCGGCAGCCAGCTTTCAGGGGAGGCCTCTTCCAAGCCTCTCGGAGGTCGTGGGCCCGAACGGCGAGCGTCAAAGCACTCGGTTTCGCTCCAGTAGTAGGCCTTTATTGACTAAATTGTAGCATGACAACCTATGTGACTTTGGGAGGACTTTTTAGCGCTTACTTTTGACCTAGTGCGCTAAGATTTGAAACAAACGATCGGTGGGAATCCGGCTTTCAGGGGAGGCCTCCCCCGAGTCTCTGGACGGCTGTGGGGGCGAACGGCGAGCGTTAAAGCACTCAGTTACGCTCAAGTACCATGACGACCGATTTGACTTCGGCACGACTTTAGGTCGCTTAATTTCTGCCTAGCGGGCTAGGAATTTACACAAACAAGCCTTGGGAATCCAGCTTTAAAGGGAGGCCTCTTCCAAGCCTCTCGGAGCTCGTGAGGCCGAACGGCGAGCGTCAAAGCACTCGGTTTCGCTCCAGTAGTAGGCTTTTATTGACTAAATTGTAACATGACGACCTATGTGACTTTGGCAGGACTTTTTAGCGCTTATTTTTGAGCTAGTGGGCTAAGATTTGAAACAAACGATCGGTGGGAATCCAGCTTTCAGGGGAGGCCTCCCCCGAGTCTCTGGACGGCTGTGGGGGCGAACGGCGAGCGTCAAAGCACTCGGTTTCTCTCCAGTAGTTGGCCTTTATTAAGTAAATTGTAACATGACGACCTATGTGATTTTGGCAGGACTTTTTAGCGCCTACTTTTCAGCTACTGGGCTAAGATTTGAAACAAACGATCGGTGGGAATCCAGCTTTCAGGGGAGGCCTCCCCCGAGTCTCTGGACAGCTGTGGGGCCGATCGGCGAGCGTTAAAGCAATCAGTTTCGGTCCAGTCGGAGGCCTTTATTGACTAAATTGTAACATGACGACCTATGTGATTTTGGCAGGACATTTTAGCGCCTACTTTTGAGCTACTGGGCTAAGATTTGAAACAAACGATCGGTCGGCAGCCAGCTTTCAGGGGAGGCCTCTTCCAAGCCTCTCGGAGGTCGTGGGCCCGAACGGCGAGCGTCAAAGCACTCGGTTTCGCTCCAGTAGTAGGCCTTTATTGACTAAATTGTAACATGACAACCTATGTGACTTTGGAGGACTTTTTAGCGCTTACTTTTGACTTAGTGCGCTAAGATTTGAAACAAACGATCGGTGGGAATCCAGCTTTCAGGGGAGTCCTCCCCCGAGTCTCTGGAAGGCTGTGGGGCCGAGCGGCGAGCGTTAAAGCACTCAGTTTCGCTCAAGTACCATGACGACCGATTTGACTTCGGCACGACTTTAGGTCGCTTAATTTCTGCCTCGCGGGCTAGGAATTTACACAGACAAGCCTTGGGAATCCAGCTTTAAAGGGAGGCCTCTTCCAAGCCTCTCGGAGCTTGTGAGGCCGAACGGCGAGCGTCAAAGCACTCTGTTTCGCTCCAGTAGTAGGCTTTTATTGACTAAATTGTAACATGACGACCTATGTGACTTTGGCAGGAAGTTTTAGCGCTTACTTTTGAGCTAGTGGGCTAAGATTTGAAACAAACGATCGGTGGGAATCCAGCTTTCAGGGGAGTCCTCCCCCGAGTCTCTGGAAGGCTGTGGGGCCGAGCGGCGAGCGTTAAAGCACTCTGTTTCGCTCCAGTAGTAGGCCTTTATTGACTAAATTGTAGCATGACAACCTATGTGACTTTGGGAGGACTTTTTAGCGCTTACTTTTGACCTAGTGCGCTAAGATTTGAAACAAACGATCGGTGGGAATCCAGCTTTCAGGGGAGTCCTCCCCCGAGTCTCTGGAAGGCTGTGGGGCCGAGCGGCGAGCGTTAAAGCACTCAGTTTCGCTCAAGTACCATGACGACCGATTTGACTTCGGCACGACTTTAGTCGCTTAATTTCTGCCTAGCGGGCTAGGAATTCACACAGACAAGCCTTGGGAATCCAGCTTTCAGGGGAGGCCTCTTCCAAGACTCTCGGAGGTCGTGGACCCGAACGGCGAGCGTCAAAGCACTCTGTTTCGCTCCAGTAGTAGGCCTTTATTGAGTAAATTGTTTCATGACGACCTATGTGATTTTGGCAGGACTTTTTAGCGCCTACTTTTGAGCTAGTGGGCTAAGATTTAAAACAAACGATCGGTGGGAAGCCACCTGTCAGGGGAAGCCTCTTCCAAGCCTCTCGGAGGTCGTGGGCCCGAACGGCGAGCGTCAAAGCACTCTGTTTCGCTCCAGTATTAGGCCTTTATTGACTAAATTGTAACATGACAACCTATGTGACTTTGGGAGGACTTTTTAGCGCTTACTTTTGACCTAGTGCGCTAAGATTTGAAAGAAACGATCGGTGGTAATCCAGCTTTCAGGGGAGGCCTCCCCCGAGTCTCTGGACAGCTGTGGGGCCGATCGGCGAGCGTTAAAGCACTCAGTTTCGGTCCAGTCGCAGGCCTTTATTGACTAAATTGTAACATGACGACCTATGTGATTTTGGCAGGACATTTTAGCGCCTACTTTTCAGCTACTGGGCTAAGATTTGAAACAAACGATCGGTGGGAAGCCACCTTTCAGGGGAGGTCTCTTCCAAGACTCTCGGAGGTCGTGGACCCGAACGGCGAGCGTCAAAGCACTCTGTTTCGCTCCAGTAGTAGGCCTTTATTGAGTAAATTGTTTCATGACGACCTATGTGATTTTGGCAGGACTTTTTAGCGCCTACTTTTGAGCTAGTGGGCTAAGATTTGAAACAAACGATCGGTGGGAATCCAGCTTTCAGGGGAGTCCTCCCCCGAGTCTCTGGAAGGCTGTGGGGCCGAGCGGCGAGCGTTAAAGCACTCTGTTTCGCTCCAGTAGTAGGCCTTTATTGACTAAATTGTAGCATGACAACCTATGTGATTTTGGGAGGACTTTTTAGCGCTTACTTTTGACCTAGTGCGCTAAGATTTGAAACAAACGATCGGTGGGAATCCAGCTTTCAAGGGAGGCCTCTTCCAAGCCTCTCTGAGCTCGTGGGGCCGAACGGCGAGCGTCGAAGCACTCTGTTTCGCTCAAGTAGTAACCCTTTATTGACTAAATTGTAACATCACAACCTATGTGAATTTGGCAGGAATTTTTAGCGCTTACTTTTGAGCAAGTGGGCTAAGATTTGAAACAAACGATCGGTGGGAATCCAGCTTTCAGGGGAGGCCTCCCCCGAGTCTCTGGACGGCTGTGGGGCCGAACGGTGAGCGTCAAAGCACTTGGTTTCTCTCCAGTAGTAGGCCTTTATTGAGTAAATTGTAACATGACGACCGATGTGGTTTTGGCAGGACTTTTTTGCGCCTACTTTTCAGCTACTGGGCTAAGATTTGAAACAAATGATCGGTGGGAATCCAGCTTTCAGGGGAGGCCTCTTCCAAGCCACTCGGAGGTCGTGGGGCCGAACGGCGAGCGTCAAAGCACTCTGTTTCGCTCCAGTAGTTGGCCTTTATTGACTAAATTGTAACATGACGACCTATGTGACTTTGGCAGGACTTTTTAGCGCCTACTTTTGAACTAGTGGGCTAAGATTTGAAACAAACGATCGGTGGGAATCCAGCTGTCAGGGGAGGCCTCTCCCGAGTCTCTGGACGGCTGTGGGGCCGAACGGCGAGCGTCAAAGCACTCGGTTTCTCTCCAGTAGTAGGCCTTTATTGACTAAATTGTAACATGACAACCTATGTGACTTTGGCAGGACTTTTTAGTGCCTACTTTTGAACTAGTGCGCTAAGATTTCAAACAAACGATTGGTGGGAATCCAACTTTCAGGGGAGGCCTCCCCTGCGTCTCTGGACGGCTGTGGGGCCGAACGGCGAGCGTCAAAGCACTCGGTTTCTCTCCAGTAGTAGGCCTTTATTGACTAAATTGTAACATGACAACCTATGTGACTTTGGCAGGACATTTTAGCGCCTACTTTTGAACTAGTGGGCTAAGATTTGAAGCAAACGATCGGTTGGAATTCAGCTTTCAGGGGAGGCCTCTTCCAAGCCTCTCGGAGGTTGTGGGGCTGAACGGCGAGCGTCAAAGCACTCGGTTTCGCTCCAGTAGTCGGCCTTTATTGACTAAATTGTAACATGACGACATATGTGACTTTGGCAGGACTTTTTAGCGCCTACTTTTGAACTAGTGGGCTAAGATTTGAAACAAACGATCGGTGGGAATCCAGCTTTCAGGGGAGGCCTCTCCCGAGTCTCTGGACGGCTGTGGGGCCGAACGGCGAGCGTCAAAGCACTCGGTTTCTCTCCAGTGGTAGGCCTTTATTGAGTAAATTATAACATGACGACCTATGTGATTTTGGCAGGACTTTGTAGCGCCTACTTTTCAGCGACTGGGCTAAGATTTGAAAAAACCAACGGTGGGAATCCAGCTTTCAGGGGAGACCTCTTCCAAGCCTCTCAGAGGTCGTGGGGCCGAACGGCGAGCGTCAAAGCACTCGGTTTCGCTCCAGTAGTAGGCCTTTATTGACTAAATTGAAACATGACGACCTATGTGACTTTGGCAGGACTTCTTATTGCTTACTTTTGAGCTAGTGGGCTAAGATGTGAAACAAACGATCGGTGGGAATCCAGCTTTCAGGGGAGGCGAGTCTCTGGACGGCTGTGGGGCCGAGCGGCGAGCGTAATAGCACTCAGTTTCGCTCGAGTACCATGACGACCGATTTGACTTCGGCACGACTTTAGGTCGCTTAATTTCAGCCTAGCGGGCTAGGAATTCACACAGACAAGCCTTGGGAATCCAGCTTTCAAGGGAGGTCTCTTTCAAGCCTCTCGGAGCTCGTGGGGCCGAACGGCGAGCGTCGAAGCACTCGGTTTCGCTCAAGTAGTAACCCTTTATTGACTAAATTGTAACATCACAACCAATGTGAATTTGGCAGGAATTTTTAGCGCTTACTTTTGAGCAAGTGGGCTAAGATTTGAAACAAACGATCGGTGGGAATCCAGCTTTCAGGGGAGGCCTCCCCCGAGTCTCTGGACGGCTGTGGGGCCGAACGGTGAGCGTCAAAGCACTCGGTTTCTCTCCAGTAGTTGGCCTTTATTGAGTAAATTGTAACATGACAACCTATGTGACTTTGGGAGGACTTTTTAGCGCTTACTTTTGACCAGGTGCGCTAAGATTTGAAACAAACGATCGGTGGGAATCCAGCTTTCAGGGGAGGCCTCCCCCGATTCTCTGGACAGCTGTGGGGCCGATCGGCGAGGGTTAAAGCACTCAGTTTCGGTCCCGTCGGAGGCCTTTATTGACTAAATTGTAACATGACGACCTATGTGATTTTGGCAGGACATTTTAGCGCCTACTTTTGAGCTACTGAGCTAAGATTTGAAACAAACGATCGGTGGGAATCCAGCTGTCAGGGGAGGCCTCTCCCGAGTCTCTGGACTGCTGTGGGGCCGAACGGCGAGCGTCAAAGCACTCGGTTTCTCTCCAGTAGTAGGCCTTTATTGACTAAATTGTAACATGACAACCTATGTGACTTTGGCAGGACTTTTTAGTGCCTACTTTTGAACTAGTGCGCTAAGATTTCAAACAAACGATCGGTGGGAATCCAACTTTCAGGGGAGGCCTCCCCTGCGTCTCTGGACGGCTGTGGGGCCGAACGGCGAGCGTCAAAGCACTCGGTTTCTCTCCAGTAGTAGGCCTTTATTGACTAAATTGTAACATGACGACCTATGTGACTTTGGCAGGACATTTTAGCGCCTACTTTTGAACTAGTGGGCTAAGATTTGAAACAAACGATCGGTGGGAATCCAGCTTTCAGGGGAGGCCTCTCCCTAGTCTCTGGGCGGCTGTGGGGCCGAACGGCGAGCGTCAAAGCACTCGGTTTCTCTCCAGTGGTAGGCCTTTATTGAGTAAATTATAACATGACGACCTATGTGATTTTGGCAGGACTTTGTTGCGCCTACTTTTCAGCGACTGGGCTAAGATTTGAAAAAACCAACGGTGGGAATCCAGCTTTCAGGGGAGACCTCTTCCAAGCCTCTCAGAGGTCGTGGGGCCGAACGGCGAGCGTCAAAGCACTCGGTTTCGCTCCAGTAGTAGGCCTTTATTGACTAAATTGTAACATGACGACCTATGTGACTTTGGCAGGACTTCTTATTGCTTACTTTTGAGCTAGTGGGCTAAGATGTGAAACAAACGATCGGTGGGAATCCAGCTTTCAGGGGAGGCGAGTCTCTGGACGGCTGTGGGGCCGAGCGGCGAGCGTAATAGCACTCAGTTTCGCTCGAGTACCATGACGACCGATTTGACTTCGGCACGACTTTAGGTCGCTTAATTTCAGCCTAGCGGGCTAGGAATTCACACAGACAAGCCTTGGGAACCCAGCTTTCAAGGGAGGCCTCTTTCAAGCCTCTCGGAGCTCGTGGGGCCGAACGGCGAGCGTCGAAGCACTCGGTTTCGCTCAAGTAGTAACCCTTTATTGACTAAATTGTAACATCACAACCAATGTGAATTTGGCAGGAATTTTTAGCGCTTACTTTTGAGCAAGTGGGCTAAGATTTGAAACAAACGATCGGTGGGAATCCAGCTTTCAGGGGAGGCCTCCCCCGAGTCTCTGGACGGCTGTGGGACCGAACGGTGAGCGTCAAAGCACTCGGTTTCTCTCCAGTAGTTGGCCTTTATTGAGTAAATTGTAACATGACAACCTATGTGATTTTGGGAGGACTTTTTAGCGCTTACTTTTGACCTAGTGCGCTAAGATTTGAAACAAACGATCGGTGGGAATCCAGCTTTCAGGGGAGGCCTCCCCCGAGTCTCTGGACAGCTGTGGGGCCGATCGGCGAGGGTTAAAGCACTCAGTTTCGGTCCAGTCGGAGGCCTTTATTGACTAAATTGTAACATGACGACCTATGTGATTTTGGCAGGACATTTTAGCGCCTACTTTTGAGCTACTGGGCTAAGATTTGAAACAAACGATCGGTCGGCAGCCAGCTTTCAGGGGAGGCCTCTTCCAAGCCTCTCGGAGGTCGTGGGCCCGAACGGCGAGCGTCAAAGCACTCGGTTTCGCTCCAGTAGTAGGCCTTTATTGACTAAATTGTAACATGACAACCTATGTGACTTTGGAGGACTTTTTAGCGCTTACTTTTGACTTAGTGCGCTAAGATTTGAAACAAACGATCGGTGGGAATCCAGCTTTCAGGGGAGTCCTCCCCCGAGTCTCTGGAAGGCTGTGGGGCCGAGCGGCGAGCGTTAAAGCACTCAGTTTCGCTCAAGTACCATGACGACCGATTTGACTTCGGCACGACTTTAGGTCGCTTAATTTCTGCCTCGCGGGCTAGGAATTTACACAGACAAGCCTTGGGAATCCAGCTTTAAAGGGAGGCCTCTTCCAAGCCTCTCGGAGCTTGTGAGGCCGAACGGCGAGCGTCAAAGCACTCTGTTTCGCTCCAGTAGTAGGCTTTTATTGACTAAATTGTAACATGACGACCTATGTGACTTTGGCAGGACGTTTTAGCGCTTACTTTTGAGCTAGTGGGCTAAGATTTGAAACAAACGATCGGTGGGAATCCAGCTTTCAGGGGAGTCCTCCCCCGAGTCTCTGGAAGGCTGTGGGGCCGAGCGGCGAGCGTTAAAGCACTCTGTTTCGCTCCAGTAGTAGGCCTTTATTGACTAAATTGTAACATGACAACCTATGTGATTTTGGGAGGACTTTTTAGCGCTTACTTTTGACCTAGTGCGCTAAGATTTGAAACAAACGATCGGTGGGAATCCAGCTTTCAGGGGAGGCCTCCCCCGAGTCTCTGGACAGCTGTGGGGCCGATCGGCGAGGGTTAAAGCACTCAGTTTCGGTCCAGTCGGAGGCCTTTATTGACTAAATTGTAACATGACGACCTATGTGATTTTGGCAGGACATTTTAGCGCCTACTTTTGAGCTACTGGGCTAAGATTTGAAACAAACGATCGGTCGGCAGCCAGCTTTCAGGGGAGGCCTCTTCCAAGCCTCTCGGAGGTCGTGGGCCCGAACGGCGAGCGTCAAAGCACTCGGTTTCGCTCCAGTAGTAGGCCTTTATTGACTAAATTGTAGCATGACAACCTATGTGACTTTGGGAGGACTTTTTAGCGCTTACTTTTGACCTAGTGCGCTAAGATTTGAAACAAACGATCGGTGGGAATCCGGCTTTCAGGGGAGGCCTCCCCCGAGTCTCTGGACGGCTGTGGGGGCGAACGGCGAGCGTTAAAGCACTCAGTTACGCTCAAGTACCATGACGACCGATTTGACTTCGGCACGACTTTAGGTCGCTTAATTTCTGCCTAGCGGGCTAGGAATTTACACAAACAAGCCTTGGGAATCCAGCTTTAAAGGGAGGCCTCTTCCAAGCCTCTCGGAGCTCGTGAGGCCGAACGGCGAGCGTCAAAGCACTCGGTTTCGCTCCAGTAGTAGGCTTTTATTGACTAAATTGTAACATGACGACCTATGTGACTTTGGCAGGACTTTTTAGCGCTTATTTTTGAGCTAGTGGGCTAAGATTTGAAACAAACGATCGGTGGGAATCCAGCTTTCAGGGGAGGCCTCCCCCGAGTCTCTGGACGGCTGTGGGGGCGAACGGCGAGCGTCAAAGCACTCGGTTTCTCTCCAGTAGTTGGCCTTTATTAAGTAAATTGTAACATGACGACCTATGTGATTTTGGCAGGACTTTTTAGCGCCTACTTTTCAGCTACTGGGCTAAGATTTGAAACAAACGATCGGTGGGAATCCAGCTTTCAGGGGAGGCCTCCCCCGAGTCTCTGGACAGCTGTGGGGCCGATCGGCGAGCGTTAAAGCAATCAGTTTCGGTCCAGTCGGAGGCCTTTATTGACTAAATTGTAACATGACGACCTATGTGATTTTGGCAGGACATTTTAGCGCCTACTTTTGAGCTACTGGGCTAAGATTTGAAACAAACGATCGGTCGGCAGCCAGCTTTCAGGGGAGGCCTCTTCCAAGCCTCTCGGAGGTCGTGGGCCCGAACGGCGAGCGTCAAAGCACTCGGTTTCGCTCCAGTAGTAGGCCTTTATTGACTAAATTGTAACATGACAACCTATGTGACTTTGGAGGACTTTTTAGCGCGCTTACTTTGACTTAGTGCGCTAAGATTTGAAACAAACGATCGGTGGGAATCCAGCTTTCAGGGGAGTCCTCCCCCGAGTCTCTGGAAGGCTGTGGGGCCCGAGCGGCGAGCGTTAAAGCACTCAGTTTCGCTCCAAGTACCATGACGACCGATTTGACTTCGGCACGACTTTAGGTCGCTTAATTTCTGCCTCGCGGGCTAGGAATTTACACAGACAAGCCTTGGGAATCCAGCTTTAAAGGGAGGCCTCTTCCAAGCCTCTCGGAGCTTGTGAGGCCGAACGGCGAGCGTCAAAGCACTCTGTTTCGCTCCAGTAGTAGGCTTTTATTGACTAAAGTTGTAACATGACGACCTATGTGACTTTGGACAGGAAGTTTTAGCGCTTACTTTTGAGCTAGTGGGCTAAGATTTGAAACAAACGATCGGGTGGGAATCCAGCTTTCAGGGGAGTCCTCCCCCGAGTCTCTGGAAGGCTGTGGGGCCGAGCGCGCCGGAGCGTTACAACCGCACTCATGATTCTCGCTCCAGTAGTATGGCCTTTATTGACTAAATTGTAGCATGACACACCTATGTGACTTTGGGCAGGACTTTTTAGCGCTTACTTTTGACCTTAGTGCGCTAAGATTTGAAACAAACGATCGGATGGGAATCCAGCCTTTCAGGGGAGTCCTCCCCGAGCTCTGGAAGGCTGTGGGGCGAGCGCGAGCGTTTAAAGCACTCAGTTTCCGCTACATAGTACCATGACGACCCGATTTGACTTCGGCAAGACTTTAGTCGCTTAATTCTGCCTAGCGGGCTAGGAATTCACACAGACAAGCCTTGGGAATCCAGCTTTCAGGGGAGGCCTCTTCCAAGACTCTCGGAGGTCGTGGACCCGAACGGCGAGCGTCAAAAGCACTACTCTGTTTCGCTCCAGTAGTAGGCCTTTATTGAGTAAATTGTTTCATGACGACCTATGTGATTTTGGCAGGACTTTTTAGCGCCTACTTTTGAAGCTAGTGGGCTAAGATTTAAAACAAACGATCGGTGGGAAGCCACCTGTCAGGGGAAGCCTCTTCCAAGCCTCTCGGAGGTCGTGGGCCCGAACGGCGAGCGTCAAAGCACTCTGTTTCGCTCCAGTATTAGGCCTTTATTGACTAAATTGTAACATGACAACCTATGTGACTTTGGGAGGACTTTTTAGCGCTTACTTTTGACCTAGTGCGCTAAGATTTGAAAGAAACGATCGGTGGTAATCCAGCTTTCAGGGGAGGCCTCCCCCGAGTCTCTGGACAGCTGTGGGGCCGATCGGCGAGCGTTAAAGCACTCAGTTTCGGTCCAGTCGCAGGCCTTTATTGACTAAATTGTAACATGACGACCTATGTGATTTTGGCAGGACATTTTAGCGCCTACTTTTCAGCTACTGGGCTAAGATTTGAAACAAACGATCGGTGGGAAGCCACCTTTCAGGGGAGGTCTCTTCCAAGACTCTCGGAGGTCGTGGACCCGAACGGCGAGCGTCAAAGCACTCTGTTTCGCTCCAGTAGTAGGCCTTTATTGAGTAAATTGTTTCATGACGACCTATGTGATTTTGGCAGGACTTTTTAGCGCCTACTTTTGAGCTAGTGGGCTAAGATTTGAAACAAACGATCGGTGGGAATCCAGCTTTCAGGGGAGTCCTCCCCCGAGTCTCTGGAAGGCTGTGGGGCCGAGCGGCGAGCGTTAAAGCACTCTGTTTCGCTCCAGTAGTAGGCCTTTATTGACTAAATTGTAGCATGACAACCTATGTGATTTTGGGAGGACTTTTTAGCGCTTACTTTTGACCTAGTGCGCTAAGATTTGAAACAAACGATCGGTGGGAATCCAGCTTTCAAGGGAGGCCTCTTCCAAGCCTCTCTGAGCTCGTGGGGCCGAACGGCGAGCGTCGAAGCACTCTGTTTCGCTCAAGTAGTAACCCTTTATTGACTAAATTGTAACATCACAACCTATGTGAATTTGGCAGGAATTTTTAGCGCTTACTTTTGAGCAAGTGGGCTAAGATTTGAAACAAACGATCGGTGGGAATCCAGCTTTCAGGGGAGGCCTCCCCCGAGTCTCTGGACGGCTGTGGGGCCGAACGGTGAGCGTCAAAGCACTTGGTTTCTCTCCAGTAGTAGGCCTTATTGAGTAAATTGTAACATGACGACCGATGTGGTTTTGGCAGGACTTTTTTGCGCCTACTTTTCAGCTACTGGGCTAAGATTTGAAACAAATGATCGGTGGGAATCCAGCTTTCAGGGGAGGCCTCTTCCAAGCCACTCGGAGGTCGTGGGGCCGAACGGCGAGCGTCAAAGCACTCTGTTTCGCTCCAGTAGTTGGCCTTTATTGACTAAATTGTAACATGACGACCTATGTGACTTTGGCAGGACTTTTTAGCGCCTACTTTTGAACTAGTGGGCTAAGATTTGAAACAAACGATCGGTGGGAATCCAGCTGTCAGGGGAGGCCTCTCCCGAGTCTCTGGACGGCTGTGGGGCCGAACGGCGAGCGTCAAAGCACTCGGTTTCTCTCCAGTAGTAGGCCTTTATTGACTAAATTGTAACATGACAACCTATGTGACTTTGGCAGGACTTTTTAGTGCCTACTTTTGAACTAGTGCGCTAAGATTTCAAACAAACGATTGGTGGGAATCCAACTTTCAGGGGAGGCCTCCCCTGCGTCTCTGGACGGCTGTGGGGCCGAACGGCGAGCGTCAAAGCACTCGGTTTCTCTCCAGTAGTAGGCCTTTATTGACTAAATTGTAACATGACAACCTATGTGACTTTGGCAGGACATTTTAGCGCCTACTTTTGAACTAGTGGGCTAAGATTTGAAGCAAACGATCGGTTGGAATTCAGCTTTCAGGGGAGGCCTCTTCCAAGCCTCTCGGAGGTTGTGGGGCTGAACGGCGAGCGTCAAAGCACTCGGTTTCGCTCCAGTAGTCGGCCTTTATTGACTAAATTGTAACATGACGACATATGTGACTTTGGCAGGACTTTTTAGCGCCTACTTTTGAACTAGTGGGCTAAGATTTGAAACAAACGATCGGTGGGAATCCAGCTTTCAGGGGAGGCCTCTCCCGAGTCTCTGGACGGCTGTGGGGCCGAACGGCGAGCGTCAAAGCACTCGGTTTCTCTCCAGTGGTAGGCCTTTATTGAGTAAATTATAACATGACGACCTATGTGATTTGGCAGGACTTTGTAGCGCCTACTTTTCAGCGACTGGGCTAAGATTTGAAAAAACCAACGGTGGGAATCCAGCTTTCAGGGGAGACCTCTTCCAAGCCTCTCAGAGGTCGTGGGGCCGAACGGCGAGCGTCAAAGCACTCGGTTTCGCTCCAGTAGTAGGCCTTTATTGACTAAATTGAAACATGACGACCTATGTGACTTTGGCAGGACTTCTTATTGCTTACTTTTGAGCTAGTGGGCTAAGATGTGAAACAAACGATCGGTGGGAATCCAGCTTTCAGGGGAGGCGAGTCTCTGGACGGCTGTGGGGCCGAGCGGCGAGCGTAATAGCACTCAGTTTCGCTCGAGTACCATGACGACCGATTTGACTTCGGCACGACTTTAGGTCGCTTAATTTCAGCCTAGCGGGCTAGGAATTCACACAGACAAGCCTTGGGAATCCAGCTTTCAAGGGAGGTCTCTTTCAAGCCTCTCGGAGCTCGTGGGGCCGAACGGCGAGCGTCGAAGCACTCGGTTTCGCTCAAGTAGTAACCCTTTATTGACTAAATTGTAACATCACAACCAATGTGAATTTGGCAGGAATTTTTAGCGCTTACTTTTGAGCAAGTGGGCTAAGATTTGAAACAAACGATCGGTGGGAATCCAGCTTTCAGGGGGAGGCCTCCCCCGAGTCTCTGGACGGCTGTGGGGCCGAACGGTGAGCGTCAAAGCACTCGGTTTCTCTCCAGTAGTTGGCCTTTATTGA
Source organism: Phycodurus eques (assembly GCF_024500275.1). Classification (NCBI taxonomy): domain Eukaryota; kingdom Metazoa; phylum Chordata; class Actinopteri; order Syngnathiformes; family Syngnathidae; genus Phycodurus; species Phycodurus eques. The sequence goes on along the minus strand of NW_026904216.1, from coordinate 1,572 downwards.
GTAAATTGTAACATGACAACCTATGTGACTTTGGGAGGACTTTTTAGCGCTTACTTTGACCAGGTGCGCTAAGATTTGAAACAAAACGATCGGTGGGAATCCAGCTTTCAGGGGAGGCCTCCCCCGATTCTCTGGACAGCTGTGGGGCCGATCGGCGAGGGTTAAAGCACTCAGTTCGGTCCCGTCGGAGGCCTTTATTGACTAAATTGTAACATGACGACCTATGTGATTTTGGCAGGACATTTTAGCGCCTACTTTTGAGCTACTGAGCTAAGATTGAAACAAACGATCGGTCGGCAGCCAGCTTTCAGGGAGGCCTCTTCCAAGCCTCTCGGAGGTCGTGGGCCAAAACGGCGAGCGTCAACGCACTCGGTTTCGCTCCAGTAGTAGGCCTTTATTGACTAAATTCTAACATGACAACCTATGTGACTTTGGGAGGACTTTTTGTAGCGCTTACTTTTGACCTAGTGCGCTAAGATTTGAAATAAACGATCGGTGGGAATCCAGGTTCAGGGGAGTCACTCCCCGAGTCTCTGGAAGGCTGTGGGGCCGAGCGGCGAGCGTTAAGCACTCAGTTTCGCTCAAGTACCATGACAACCGATTTGACTTCGGCACGACTTTAGGTCGCTTAATTTCTGCCTCGCGGGCTAGGAATTTACGCAGACAAGCCTTGGGAATCCAGCTTTAAAGGGAGGCCTCTTCCAAGCCTCTCGGAGCTTGTGAGGCCGAACGGCGAGCGTCAAAGCACTCTGTTTCGCTCCAGTAGTAGGCTTATTGACTAAATTGTAACATGACGACCTATCTGACTTTGGCAGGACTTTTTAGCGCTTACTTTTGAGCTAGTGGGCTAAGATTTGAAACAAACGATCGGTGGGAATCCAGCTTTCAGGGGAGTCCTCCCCCGAGTCTCTGGAAGGCTGTGGGGCCGAGCGGCGAGCGTCAAAGCACTCTGTTTCGCTCCAGTAGTAGGCTTTTATTGACTAAATTGTTTCATGACGACCTATGTGACTTTGGAAGACTTTTTAGCGCTACTTTTGACCTAGTGCGCTAAGATTTGAAACAAACGATCGGTGGTAATCCATCTTTCAGGGGAGGCCTCCCCGAGTCTCTGGACAGCTGTGGGGCCGATCGGCGAGCGTTAAAGCACTCAGTTTCGGTCAGTCGGAGGCCTTATTGACTAAATTGTAACATGACGACCTATGTGATTTTGGCAGGACTTTTTAGCGCCTACTTTTCAGCTACTGGGCTAAGATTTGAAACAAACGATCGGTGGGAAGCCACCTTTCAGGGGAGGTCTCTTCCAAGACTCTCGGAGGTCGTGGACCCGAACGGCGAGCGTCAAAGCATTCTGTTTCGCTCCAGTAGTAGGCCTTTATTGAGGAAATTGTTTCATGACGACCTATGTGATTTTGCAGGACTTTTTAGCGCCTACTTTTGAGCTAGTGGGCTAAGATTTAAAACAACGATCGGTGGGAAGCCACCTTTCAGGGGAGGCCTCTTCCAAGCCTCTCGGAGGTCGTGGGCCCGAACGGCGAGCGTCAAAGCACTCTGTTTCGCTCCAGTAGCAAGCCT